>NW_027421460.1:0-96844 GCF_009905375.1 Apium graveolens
TCTACATTTCCTCTCATCTTCAGCTACCAATGCAACTGAATTTCCTTTCTTTCTCCCCTTCTCCAATATCTCATCCTGTTCCAGCTCTAGTTCATAAGTCTTCAAGATTCCATACAATCTTTCAAGAGTGAAGTCCTTATAATCTTGAGAGTTTCTTAAGGAGACAATCATGGGTTTCCATTCCTTTGGCAAGGATCTTAAAAATTTAAGATTTGAATCCTTCACCTGGTACACTCTTCCATACAGCTTCAGTCCATTCAACAGCTTTTGGAACCTATTGAATGTTTCATTTAAAGATTCATTTTCTTCAAAATGAAAGTATTCATACTGTTGAATGAGAAGCTGCATTTTGTTTTCTTTCACTTGTTCTGTACCTTCACACAGTAGTTGAACTGTGTCCCAAACCTCTTTGGCAGTTGTGCAATTTATCACATTATCAAACATATCCATGTTAAGACCATTAAACAAAATGTTCATAGCCTTCTTATCCTTGTGGACTTCTTCTGTGTCTTCCATTGTCCATTCTGCTCTAGGTTTTGGAATGGATTGACCAACAGCAACTGTGGCTGTAGCAACTGTTGCTACTTTGTGGGGAATGTGAGGACCATTCTCAATGCAGTTTACATAACCTTCATCTTGGGAGAGTAGATGAAGGTGCATTTTCACCTTCCAATGGTGATAACTGTCTTTGTCAAGAACTGGGATCTTTACTCCAATATCCTTCTTACTCATCTTTGTTAGATTCCAAGATCTTTAAACTCTTTGTATGTCAAGAGCCTGCTCTGATACCAATTGTTATTCCTAGTGGACTAACAATGAGATTTACAGAAGGGGGTTGAATGTAAATCTCAAAACTTTTTCAAGTTTTGAGCAGTTTATGAAAGTAGTGTGTTCAAGAAGAACAAGTGTGTGAATTGCTTTAAGCTAATACAGACAGATATATATTCAAGCACAAATGTAAAGAACACAACAGACCTTAAAAACTTTTTTGGTGAATTTGTTGTTCCACCAGAGATGGTATTTTAGAAAATCTGTGATTAAACAATGTTGATCACAGCTGCATCCTAGTACAAACTAGATGAATTTTCTCTCAATATTTTTCTAAACAGCTCTGGAAAATCTCTCCTCTAATTACTAGCTTCTACTTGGTTTATATATTACCAAGTGTACAAGTGAAGAACAATATAAAATACAGTAATAAAATAAGATCTTCACTTGCTTCTTTTCCTGTTCACTCCAGTACTTTGTTGACTATTGCATCTTTGTACTAAAGAAGAACGGCTGCTTTTTCTGTTGTTCCTGAAATTCGGCTACCACATCTCAGTTGTCTCTATCAACCCATGTGCCTCTGTTTGTAGGTACAACTACCCCTTATCAACGGCTAATCATCAGAACATCCGTTGAAGCTTTCATCCGTTGATGCACTCATCCGTTGAAGGATGTTATCCGTTGATGACTTTATCCGTTGAAGCTTTAGAGACATCCGTTGAAGCTTAGCTTCTCATCCGTTGAAGGTCTTTAAGTCATCCGTTGATACCACTTCACTTATACAAAATTACAAGGCATGAAGTATTTACAATTGGCCTTCCTATCTGCATATCATCTAGTAGTCAACATGACTCATAGTTTCTCTCAACTTCCAAGAATTACATTTTAAATACAGAGACTGAAATATGCTACAACACTAGACTTATTTCTAAGTAAAGCTACACCATCAACGGATAGCCAAAGTGGTCTTATCCGTTGAGGCTACAGACACTAAATTTCTACTTAAGTATTTTGTTAAACATATCATCAAACTAATGCATATACATTCCTAACAGAAATATTGTGCAATTATTTTTTTATCAATAAATAATTATTATGGGAATTTTGGTGAAATATCTGATGATTGATATTTATATTTGGGTGTGTATATGTGATAAAGTGTAAGTATTTTTAATTTTTAATATGTCCATAATAAAGTTTAGATAATTATGGTATTTTTCTGGTAATTTTTGGATTGTTATATGATTTTATAAGAATTTATAGATTTAATAATTATTTTCTGAGTAATTACAAAACTATTTTATAAAGCCAGGAATCGTCCAACCTCAACCGTTTTTGCGTTTTTACAACCCGAAACTCTTCCGAAAACTCCTTCCAAACCTAATCTGGTAATTCCGGACATTTTACGTGTTTTAACTTTTTCGATCCGGAGTACAGTTTGATCCGTGCGCATTCCGGCGCAAAATTTTCGATACGGTAATAATTTCGGTATATCAATTAAACCTGTATTCTCGAGAGACAACATACTTTTAAATTATTTTCTCATAGGGTGTTTTACAAGAAGTTCGGTTTTAATAATTATTAAAATATGGTATTAAATTGTATCATTTTTATAGTTAGTTAGCGGCTAAGTAATCTATTTTTGGATCCGATATATAAGTATAAATTCAGCATTAAATTTCAGAATGTTTCAAAAATCATGAAACTTATATTTTCTTAAGTTTTGAATATTTTGAGAATTTTGAATTTATTTCGGAAAATTTTTGGATTATATTTATCAGCATGTTTGTTCGTTAAATCGTAAAATGCGGATAAGACGCACGATTTATAAATGTTTTAAAAATTATAAAAAATTTATTTTGTTAGTTTTTAAATATTCCAAGAATTTTAGAAATATTTCGGTTTCATAAAAAATTGTCGGACCGGGTCCCTACCAAGACGTCAAACCCCACAAAAATCAGATTTATATTTTTATAAAATCGTGGAACTTCCAAATATTTTATATTTTCGCATATTTGGAATATTCATAATTTTTAGGACATTTTGATAAAAAAATTATATTTATTTCATTAAATATTATTCCTCGCTAATTGTTAATTTTGAACTAATTGTTTAAATGTTGTATTTGATTTTAGTTTATACAAAAAAGCGTACAAAGAAAAAAACTCAGCCCCCACCTCCACCTGGTGCGCCTATCCTCCCCCCTTATTTTCTTTTCTTTCCCGCAGTTCTCTTTCTACCCTCTTCCCTCTGTCTCTCTCTGCCGTATATATTTTTATACTTTTAATTTTCAAAAATTCATATCTTCTCAACTATTCATCCAAATTTCAATTATTATATATATAAATGATCAGCGCTTCGATACCTATGCATAGGTATATATATTGCGAGGTTTTGAGAAGAAAATTTGTGGAGCATATTCCATTTTAATTTATTTTCGGGGCATAGAAAAGGAGTTTGGCGGTGTTGATTACTCCACATGGCATCTCAGCGTGTGTATGTCTATGGCTATTAACTTCGGATTTTTCTGGATATATTTTCCGGACATCAGATATTCTCTTCGGGATGATCAGAATTTATTTTGGGTAACGATTTCGAAATTCCACTTCCGTACTTGCGTATATTATAGCATGTTATTGTTTATATATTTATTTCATAATTTTCAGAAGTTGTAGTAGAAGTTGCTTTTGGCTGTATTTTTCGTTTCTGGGGTATTTATACGTGCAAATATAAATTATTGTGTGTTTTAAATTTATTGATTTTATTAGAGTGTAGTTGGATTGTGTTGTTTGGGATTGCTTTTGAGGGGTATGACCCCGGGAAAAAGTCCGTTTTACAAACACGTTATTTCAAAAAAAATTCTAAAATATTTATTTCGATTTCAAATTATTATCTTTTATTATTTTCAAAAATCATAATTTGATTCAATTATTTATATTTTGTTTTGATTTATTCTTATTTTATTCATAATAAATAGACCGTTTATCCGTTTAATACGAAACGAACGCGTCTAGACTTAGAAAAATGTTTTGCTTTCATTAAAAATACTTTCGAGACCCAATTTTTTTTGAAAGGTCACTTGTTTTACTAGTCATTCTGAGTCGATTATTGATAGATAAATCGTATTTTTGACCCAATTTCAGTTTTAAACATACCGAGTCGAACCTTTTGACGAACCGAGGTATGTGTTATATGAATTATGTGATATGTGGATTATGTGTTTATATTTTATGTGAATTACGTGCATACATGCTTGTATTTGACTGTTTTCTTTATGTGTGGGCTATCGTATGTGTAGACGATAGGATTTTGACGCGCAATCGTTTAGATGATTAAATCATATCTTTTAATTATAGATGCAGATCATTCTAGTTGATCAGGACAAGGCATTGGATAAAGAGTGCGATGAAATGATAGTGGATATCTGGCTTCTTGCAATTGCAGGAGCAGCATATCAGTAAAGTGTTGAAAAGAAAGACGGAGATGTTTTGAGAAAAAATATCAGAATAGATGCGTCTTTGCGAGTGTGACTAACTACTAAATCTCAAAGGCAAGTATCCCTATCATCACTTATTGTTCAAGTGATATTTATTTTGAATCTCATCATACAAATATTGCTTTCCCTATTCATAGTTCAGAATAGATAAATGTTTTACATATCGCTGAATTAAATGATTCTGTTCATGCAAGTACTCTTCTGTTATTCTATGTTCAGAATAGCTAAGTGATTTTACTTATCAAATTACTGGATATATAAATGTTTTGGACTTTGAGAAAGATGATTTGGTTGCGAATATTCCTACCCAAGAAAATGGGGGAATAAAATTATTTTGGGTGTCAATAATTATGACCCCTTTTTAATAAAAGGTTTTAAGATTGGATCATAATTGCGTACGTGACTGGGACGGACGGTCCAGTGGAGGGCTATTTTTAAGTGTCATATGAAATATTATGACACAATTTTTTCCACGGGCAAATATATTGCCTTTTTATTTGAGTGCTCTTGTTTTTGGGGACATGTTTCTACGAATCATGAACCAGTGCTATCACACGCGCTAATCAAGATGTGATAGTACGTCCGTCGGAGAATGATCCCAATCTAAATTATCATATCATTTTTTCATATTCATAGAATAAATGATTTATCAACTGTTATGTTCTGGATAAAATATGAAATGCGGTTTTGATTCAGTTTCTGCTTGATGTGGATATTTAGGTTGTTGTTAAATATCAAAGGTGGTATTAGTATAGATAATTAATATTGACTTCAGTATAGGATGTTGTGAGCATCAAGGTTCATATTGATATCTAATTTAATATGACAACAACATGAGTATTAATATCAAGAGTTCGGCTTTGAATAAAGTTTATGATTCATTCCATAGTCATTACTTCTTGTTATTGTTGTTTATGATATTTCCGTAAACATTGTTTTACGAGTTTTATTCTCATGAAGATTCAGAGTATTGCTGAAGCATTTCGCTCAAAAATACCAAAAGAATTTTGAATACTAAGGAGGAATCAATTCTGGGATTCTTTAACTAAATTTTCTATTTCAGCAATTATGATTTTAAAATGTTCTGCACTATTGAAGATGTCGGCTTTATATCAAAATGACCATATATATATATTGCAATGATCTTGCTGAGCATTTCTTTCGCTCATACTTGCCTGTTTTCAAATTTAACCTCCAGTGAGGATTAACTTGCGATGTTTAGCCGCGTAATTCAAGGATGCAAAGAAGAAGCTTTTGGAAGGTGGTTGGTCCAGAGTTTGCGAACTAGTGTAAATTCTGTAATATAAAGCTGTTTATATTATATTATATTATAGTTGCGTATTGTATTTGGGCCTAGTATAATTCTTTTCGAAGTTATACAAGCGGGTTAAGTTTTAAGGTTTGGAATTATTGAAAAGAGTTTTAAAAGAAAGTAAAAATTTATTTGTGGAATTTGGATATCTTGTTTCTAGAACTGTAACCTTGAAAGATCTTGGATTAGTTGGGGTCATTTATGTTAAATATCTTCCGCTGACATTTATTTATTGATTTAACAGGTTAATTTGGATTGAGGTTTTATAGTGATGACCAAATCCTCTGACCCCGGATTTAGGGGTGTTACAGAATATGGCACTGCCTATTTACAGGGTTTAGAGAACAAAGAAGCATTTCCATTTCCATGCTAAACTGAAGATATTCAAAGATGCTGGAAAGAGAAGTGAAGCAACATGAAATTAGACTAGAAATATTTTATCTTATTTACTTGTCTTTTTATCATATATCTTGGTGATATATAAACCAAGAGCAGTAAGTTGAATAGTATCCAAGTTAGTAAGCAATTATCAGAGAAATAGATAAGGCAAAATCTGTAAAGAATTTCTTTATTCTTGTAGTTCAACTTATAAACAGCTGTGTACATTTTGTAACACAGAGTTTTCTACTTAATATATATCTCTGGTGGAAAAGTTTAATCCACCAGAAAGTTTTTAAATACTTGTATTTAAATGCTTTGTGTTTTGATTTCTATTTTACTTTCATTCCGTACTATTGTAAAATCAAACATAGTTATTTATTTATAGAAGAAGTATTCTTGAAATCTAAAAAGAATCCAGAATTCCATTCAACCCCCCTTCTATAATTCTTGTTTATATTGTTTGGGAATAACAATTGGTATCAGAGCAAGCTCTTGAAGAACAAAGAGTTTAAAGATCACAACAACTAACAAGATGAGCAGAAAAAATGTTGGAGTAAAGATTTCATTTCTGGACAAAGACAACTATCACCATTGGAAGGTGAAGATGCACCTGCATCTCCTATCTCAAGATGAAGCATATGTGGACTGCATTAAGAAAGGTCCACATGTCCCTATGAGAGCTGCTAAAGGAAATGAAGCATATGTCCCAAAGCTTAGAGCAGAATGGTCTGATCCTGATATTGAACAAGTTCATAAGGATAAGAAGTCCATGAACATTTTGTTTAATGGTTTCGATGGTGACATGTTTGACAACATTATAAACTGCAAAACTGCTAAGGATGTCTGGGAAACAATTCAAGTTATCTGTGATGGAATTGAGCAGGTAAGGGAGAACAAAATGCAACTCTTGATTCAGCAGTATGAGCATTTCCACAATGAAGAAAGTGAGTCACTCACTGACATTTTCAATAGATTTCAAAAACTACTGAATGCTCTAAAACTGCATGGAAGGGTCTATCAACAAAAGACTCAAACCTCAAATTCCTTAGATCTCTTCCAAATGAATGGAAGCCTATGACAGTCTCATTGAAAAATTCTCAAGATTACCAGAAATTCAACTTGGATAGACTGTATGGGATTCTAAAGACCTATGAGCTTGAAATAGATCAAGATGAAAAGCTGGAGAAAGGAAGAAAGAAGGGAGGATCCATTGCATTAGTTGTTGAGCAAGAAAAGAAGGAGACAATGGTTGAAGCTGTTGAATCTGCACCAAACCCTAGAGTTTGTGAAGGCAAGGGAAAAGGGCTAGTAGTTGAACATGAAGACAATCTTAGTCAAGATGACATTGATGACATAGATGAGCATCTTGCTTTTTATTGGGAACCACGGACTTAGGGTGTTACTACGTTTTATGATAAAGATTACGAAAAGAGGATTACCTTGTTAATGGTTGATTCCACGCTCTTCTATTGTATTCCCAAATTCCCTTGAGCGAAGTGTGGCCTCCGTCTTCTCAAGTTATCCTCTCTTCTTGCTCCTTGGTGGCTACAATATGTTTTCACACAATTCCAAGCAAGAAGAGAATAAGAATATATATAGGCTACAATAGGGACCATGGATAATTAGGTTGGGCCTTCTAATTACATCTTGAGCCTAGCCCAATGTAATTAAATATTAATTCAATCCACTAAAGAATTAATATTTGCACTACCTTTCCTAATACCGTAATTTAATTAATTCGGTTCCAATATTATTTGCTTATTAAATTCCCCATGTTTAAAATATCATATGTCCATTAATTAAATAAATTACTGATAATTTATTTAATTAATATCTTTTATCCTTGATCATCCACTCAACCTTTATTTAATTATGCCAGAATAAATTCCACCTGCAGGGTTTCACATAATTAAATCTTTTTGAGCTTTCAAGGGGACATCATTAACCCGAATATTATCAGGACATGGGTTCCTTCAATAAATAATATCCACCATGTATATAATTCCATCACCCAAAATATAATGATATAATTCAAAAGAATTATTTCATATATAAATCAAAGCATGTAAATAATATACACGTGTCAATTACTATTTCCGGATTAAGAACCTAAGCATTAATAATAACATAGAATCTTAGTTCTCCTTCTTAATCAGTATTAAGGGAACAATTCTAAATTTGATCCTGTTCAATATACACAAAGTATACTAGTATTATTTATTAGTCAATATAAACTAATCTAAATAATACTACAGCCATACCAGTGGATTGTCCAACACCACCTGTGCTGTGAACCTTATTATATTATATAACCGTATTTAACAATCTAATATTCTGTATCCCATTTGATACTAGATTGTTCACAATATATAATATTAGACAACATGTAAACATTCAAATGATTCTCAAATAAACTGGCCAGAAATAAATGTACATACTTCAAATAAATATTTTCAGTATACACTAACAATCTCCCACTTATACTCAAAATATTCTATGTGTACATCAGTGTTTATTTAATCCACTATTACATAAGAATCTATTTGTCCATCCATCTAACTCCTATCGCTTCCACATGCTTGTCAAAAACCTTGGTTGGCAAGCTCTTTGTGAAAGGATCTACTCGGTTGTCTTCTGATGATAAGTGAGCCACAACTATATCCCCTCGCTTTACGATTCCTCTTATGAGATGATACTTACGTTCAATATGTTTAGCTGCTTTGTGGTCTCGCGGTTCCTTTGAATTTGCCACAGCACCAGTGTTATCATAATACACCGTCAAGCTCCTAGGCAAATTAGGTACCACATCTAATTCCAAAAGGAAGTTCCTGAACCATACAGCCTCCTTGGCAGCCTCAGAGGCCGCCACGTACTCGGCCTCTATGGTGGAGTCTGTAATGCATTTCTGCTTTACACTCCTCCATATAACGGCTCCACCTCCTAAAGTAAAAACATATCCCGAGGTTGATTTCCTCTTATCCCTATCTGATTGGAAATCTGAATCAGTATATCCCAAAGGAAATAGATTTGAGGTCTTGTAAATTAACATATACTCCTTAGTCCTTCTCAGGTACTTGAGTATAGTTTTTACTGAACTCCAATGTTCCTGACCTGGGTTCGACTGATATCTACTAACCATGCCTACAGCAAAGTAGATGTCAGGCCTCGTACATAACATAGCATACATTAAGCTTCCATATGCTGAAGCATAAGAAACTGCTTTCATGCTCTCTATATCCTTAGGTATCGAAGGACACTGCTTCTTAGATAGAGCAACTCCATGCTTAAAAGGTAAAAAACCTTTCTTGGAGTTCTGCATGTTAAAACGAGCTAATACTTCATCAATGTAGGGCTCTTGAGATAAAGCCAACATCCTTTTCTTGCGATCCCTTATAACTTTGATCCCAAGGATGCATGCCGCTTCACCTAAGTCCTTCATGTCAAATTATTTGAACAACCATGCCTTTACTGATGACAACATCTCAACATTATTTCCAATGAGTAAAATATCATCTACATATAGTACTAGAAAAACCACTGCATTACCTTTACTTCTCTTATACATGCACGATTCGCTTGGAGATCAAATCCATATGACTGGACTGCCTGATCAAAACGAATATTCCAGTCTCTAGAAGCTTGTTTAAGTCCATAAATAGACCTCTTAAGCTTACATACCAGATGCTCTTGGCCTTCCTTAATGAATCCTTTTGGTTGCTGCATATAGATGGTTTCTTCAAGACTTCCATTAAGAAAAGTTGTCTTGACATCCATTTGCCAAATCTCATAATCGAGATGAGCTGCTATAGATAAAAGAATATGGATTGACTTAAGCATGACTACCGGTGAAAAGGTTTCCTCATAATCGATACCTTCTTTCTGAGTATACCCTTTCGTAACAAGTCTTACTTTCCAGGCTTTCACCTTTCTATCTAATCCCCTATTTTTCTTGTAGATCCACTTACATCCAATAGGTTTTATACCTTTGGGTGGTTCCACGAGCTCCCAGACCTGATTAGAATACATTGATTCTATCTCAGATTCCATCGCCTTTTGCCAAAGATCTGCATCTTTGTCTTGTACTGCCTCTTCGTATGTACGGGAATCATCATCATGTTCACCAGAGACCAAGTCTGAAGACTCTCCCAAAAACATGAATCTATCAGGCTGTTGAACAACCCTCCCACTACGACGAGGCACTGGTGCGGTATTAGTGATAGGTTGTACATTATGTTGTGGTTGTTCTACTTGTACTACAGCTTCATGGGTATTATTTGTCCCTCCCACTAGTTCCTCTAAAATGACACTACTCATGGGTTTGTGATTCATTATATAGTCCTCCTCCAAGAATCTTGCATTGGTGCTAACAATGACATCCCGATTCTTCGGACTATAAAATAAATATCCTTTCATTCCCATGGGGTAGCCTACAAATGACCTTACTTCTATACGAGATTCTAACTTAGTCGCGTTCTTGTTCAGCACATGTGCTGGATAACCCCATATTCGAATATGTCTTAGACTCGGTTTATCCCCGGTCCACAATTCTAAGGGGGTTTTAGGAACCGACTTAGAAGGTACTAAGTTCAGAAGATAAGCTGCTTTCTCTAAGGCATGTCCCCAAAACGACTTGGGTAAATCCGAATAACTCATCATCGATCTAACACTGTCTAAAAGAGACCGGTTCCTTCTCTCTGCTACACCATTCTGCTGGGGTGTGCCTGGTGCAGTTTACTGGGATTCTATCCCATTTTCTGATAAATATTCCCTAAATTCTCCAAGCAAGTATTCGCCACCACAATCTGATCGTAGTGACTTGATACTTTTATTAAGTCGCTTCTCCGTTTTAGCTTTGTACTCTTTGAACTTATCAAAGCACTCAAACTTACGGTGCAACAAATAAACGTACCCATATCTAGAATAATCATCAATGAAAGTGACGAAATATTCATAACCACCTCTTGCTTGGATATTCATGGGTCCACATAAATCAGAGTGAACCAATTCTAACAGTTTTTTGGCTATATTCCCTTTTCCCTTGAAAGGCCTATTAGTCATTTTACCTTCCAAGCAGGATTCACAAACTGGAAATGGCTCCACTGCCAATGAGCTTAAAGGCCCGTCTACTACCAGTCTTTGAATCCTCCTTAAGTTAATATGACCTAATCTCAAGTGCCAAAGATATGTTTGGTTCAAACTAGAAGGTTCCTTTCTTTTAGTAGAGTTAGAAGATGTGTTGTTCAATTCCCTAAATTGCAGTTGCAGTGCAGGTTGACTAGGATTAATTATATACAAATTTTCTTGCAATCTACTAGAACATATAATTCATTTATTCATCATAATAGAAACATTATGATCCAAACAAACATTATAACCATCCAAAGCAAGTTTAGAAACCGAAATTAAATTCCTTCTAAAAGAAGGTACATAAAGACAATTGTTCAAAACCAAAATCCTATCAGAACCAAAAGATAAATGAATAACTCCTACTGCAACTACTGTTACTTTCGTAGCATCTCCCATGAACACGTATATCTCACCATCTCTAAGCATTCTGGATAGTTGGAACCCCTGCATAGAATTACAAACATGATCAGTGGCTCATGTATCTACACACCAAGTGCTCGTAGATATAACCGCTATAAATGTTTCTGTAACTAGAAAAAGAGACATACCAGTATTGTTTGTCTTCTTAGGAAGAGGACAATCCTGTTTCCAGTGACTTGACTGTTTGCATCTGAAGCACTTTCCCTTAGGCTTTTTCACACCACCCTGAACTCCCACTGCCTTCACAGCTTTCTGTGTCTGATCATTTTTCTTCTTCTTAATACCTTTCGGCTTAGAGGAAGAACCTTTCTCAGCCACATTCACTTGAACACTCTGCCGAAATAATCCTTCAGCTGCCTGAAGTTCTATCAGCAGTTCCACGAGACTATACTGCCTCTTGTTCATGTTGTAATTCAAGCGGAATTGCTCAAAACTCTTCGACAAGCTCATAAGGATAATGTCAATCTGGGTTTCCCCGTCAAGTTCAGCACCAAGGATCTCTATCTCATTCAGATGAGACATCATCTTGAGAACATAATCCCTTACAGGTGTGCCTTCATCCATCTGAGTGTTTATTAAAGCCTTCATGGCTACTTGCCTAGCAGCCCTATTCTGATCTCCAAAAAGTTCCTTGAGATTAAAGAGCATATCCGAAGCAGTGGCCATAGACTGATGTTGATGCTGCAAAATACCCGACATTACTGCCAGAATGTAACATCGTGACATTTCATCAGCCTTAATTCACCGTTTATAATACTCTTTCTCATCTTCAGAAGCATCAACAGCAGGCTGTTCAGGCTTGGGTTCATAAGTGCAAAACTTGTACTCCTCAGCAGTCAACACAATGTCCAAATTTCGTTTCCATTCAATATAGTTAGGTCCGGTAAGTTTGTTATCCTTAAGTATGGTGAATAGTGGATTAAAACACATTTTATCCTGAGAATCATGCATAAAAACATCACATAAATAAGGGTGCATTAATTATTAAGATCTATTGATTCCTCTAACAATTATTAAAATTTAATACACTAATATATAAAAACCATAAGCTTCTGGTACGCCACGATGTGTGACATGTATACCACCTAATTTTGTTTAAATGTTACTTCGGTCCTATTACTAAACAATATGCCACGTTGGGGTGGACTATATTATTTTTCATAGCTAAGTGTATACCATCATCAAATCTTAAATTATTTGAAATCTATGGAACTTGGTACGCCACGATGGGTGGCGTGTATACCTTCCAATATTCGTAATTTTGCCTTGAATATAATACTTCAATTCAATATTAATCAATGGTTTGATTTCCAGGTAGTGGAAGAGTCACATCGGTCTCGCTTAAAACCCACAGCCTTACAAGTTCGATGAACCCGTTTTTCACAAAATCGCCCCAAATCAGAAATAAAGAAAATCCGTATTTATTCCTTTCAAAATTTATTAATTTAAGAAGTTTGTTCTAGTAATTTCTATAACATTCTAGACACCATAAATTACATGCCACGATGGGTGACGTATATATAATTTATATTCGTCTTTATGTTAAATTACCTACAACCAATAATGGAGATCATGAGATTTAATTTCATATTAATTCCCTCTCCCACTTAGAATTTTTTTTATTAAAATTGAGGAATTTTAAAATTAAATGGGGCCCTATGTTGTTATAATTATGTCTAATCATGCATTCAAAATACACACATAATTTTAGCAACATATAACATTTAATTAAAGCAATAAATAAAATTTATGTCCATGTCGTCCTAATTAAGTTAAACATGCAATTTTAAAGGAATTACACACATAATTAACGACACACATAATCAATAAATTAAAGTAATAATTAAAAATTTAATGAAAAAAATTAAAATAAATTTTCCACTATTATGGCCCTTGAAAAAAAAATCCAGCTCCCAAAAAAAAAAACTGCCCCAAGCGCGCCCCGACGCCCCCAGCCGCCCCAGCAGTCCCAGCTGCCGCAGCAGCCCCAGCTGCCGCAGCGGCCCCAGCAGCCCCAGTTGCCGCAGCGGCTGCAGCGCACGCGCGCCTGTTACTTTTCTGTGAGTTTTGTTTTGATTTTGTTCGGTCCAAACATCAACATCAGCCCCTTGTAATCGCACAGCGGAACAAAAAACTATCGGAATTGATTTCCGATCACACATAACTATTACAAAATACCCGGAACAATTACAAAAAAAATAGATCTAATACAAAACTAATTTTGTAAAATCTATTCTAACACGATCAACCCTCGTGTAAATTACAACCACGATTAAACCACGTGGAAACCAAAACAAAAATTAACCACGATTAAACCACGTGGGATCCAAATACATAATTAAAATATACATGGCCATAATAGTGGATTAACAACCTGCATCAAAACCAATACAAGCAAAACACTATATACACGCATATATAATTACGATATGGACATTATATCATAAAACGTAGAACCCATTACCAGGCTCTGATACCAATTATTGGGAACCACGGACTTAGGGTGTTACTACGTTTTACGATAAAGATTACGAAAAGAGGATTACCTTGTTAATGGTTGATTCCACGCTCTTCTATTGTATTCCCAAATTCCCTTGAGCGAAGTGTGGCCTCCGTCTTCTCAAGTTATCCTCTCTTCTTGCTCCTTGGTGGCTACAATATGTTTTCACACAATTCCAAGCAAGAAGAGAATAAGAATATATATAGGCTACAATAGGGACCATGGATAATTAGGTTGGGCCTTCTAATTACATCTTGAACCTAGCCCAATGTAATTAAATATTAATTCAATCCACTAAAGAATTAATATTTGCACTACCTTTCCTAATACCGTAATTTAATTAATTCGGTTCCAATATTATTTGCTTATTAAATTCCCCATGTTTAAAATATCATATGTCCATTAATTAAATAAATTACTGATAATTTATTTAATTAATATATTTTATCCTTGATCATCCACTCAACCTTTATTTAATTATGCCAGAATAAATTCCACCTGCAGGATTTCACATAATTAAATCTTTTTGAGCTTTCAAGGGGACATCATTAACCCGAATATTATCAGGACATGGATTCCTTTAATAAATAATATCCACCATGTATATAATTCCATCACCCAAAATATAATGATATAATTCAAAAAAATTATTTCATATATAAATCAAAGCATGTAAATAATATACACGTGTCAATTACTATTTCCGGATTAAGAACCTAAGCATTAATAATAACATAGAATCTTAGTTCTCCTTCTTAATCATTATTAAGGGAACAATTCTAAATTTGATCATGTTCAATATACACAAAGTATACTAGTATTATTTATTAGTCAATATAAACTAATCTAAATAATACTACAGCCATACCAGTAGATTGTCCAACACCACCTGTGCTGTGAACCTTATTATCTTATATAACCGTATTTAACAATCTAATATTCTATATCCCATTTGATACTAGATTGTTCACAATTTATAATATTAGACAACATGTAAACATTCAAATGATTCTCAAATAAACTGGCCAGAAATAAATGTACATACTTCAAATAAATATTTTCAGTATACACTAACACTTTTCTATCCAGGAGGTTTCCCAAGCTCAAATTCAAGAAGAATTTTGGAGCAGCCAAGTCAAACAGCAACATGGTTGATAAGTCTAAATTCAAATGTTTCAAGTGTGGCTTGGCAGGTCATTTTTCTGGTGAATACAGAAAGTCTGATTCTGGTAAAAAGAAGTTTGAGGTCGTTGATTACAAACAGAAATACTTTGAGTTGCTCAAACAAAAGGAAAGGGCTTTCATCATACAAGAAAATGACTGGGCTGTAGATGGATTAGATGAGGAGGAAGATACAAGCTATGTCAATCTAGCACTTATGGCCAAAACAGATGAAACAGAGGTCAGTTCATCAAGTAATCAGGTAATCACCACTAACCTAGCACATTTATCTAAAGCTGAGTGAAATGATGCCATAAATGACATGTCTACTGAATTATATCATTTGCGTGTTACACTCAAGTCACTCACTAAAGAAAACACTAAACATAAAGAGAACAATCTGTTTTTAAGTGAAAGAAACACTGTGTTAGAAACTTAATTTATTGAGTTTAAAAAATTGAAGATAGAATGCAAGATTGCTAAAGATGAAGTAACTGAATCCTTGAAGAAAGAGGAGATATTAAGAAAACAGCTTGAATGAGAACATGAAGTAATCAAGGCATGTAAATCATCTAGAGATGTTCATGCTCAAATTACTAAAGTTCACGGTATGAAATCTTTCTGTGATGAAGCCTGAAAAAAGAGCAAGGAGAAACTTGATTTCAATTTAGTAGAAGGACTCTCAACGGATGTGGATTCGACGGATGATGAACATTATCCGTCGAAAGATCAAAAAGATTATTTGTTGAAAGATAAGGAATCACATCCGTTGAGTGAAAGAAAGCCAGTTAGCAAAGCTAAACTAGGTAAACTTAATGAGAAATATGGATCAGTTTCTAAGAACTTTGTTCCAGGAGAAATAAGTCAAGTGAACAAAAACAAGAGACTCAATGTAGGACATCTGTCTGTCAAGCAATTGAATGACAGATTGGAGAAAATTGAAGTAAGAACAGGGTCTAAAAGGGAAAACAATAGGAATGGGAAATTAGGAATTAACAAACATAACAACTACACACCTGATAAATATGCACCAAGAAAAACCCATGTTAAGTATGGTAGTGTTAATCATTTGTCTATTAATTACAAACTTGCTATGTCTGCTCCCATGTCTACACCTCCTTCATTTCTCAGTGTGCCTACAATGCCTGTTAATGTTATGCCTGCACATAATTTGAATGCACAGTTTGCTAATATGCCTTTTGCACAAAATCTTTACTATGCTGCATTTAGTATGCCACAAATGTCATTTAGTATGCCTTACTGGAATAACATGTTTGCACAGAATATGCCTTTCCATGTTAATCAGACTGTGCATGTTAACTCTGCAATGATGAATGGTTTTAAGGGTTCTACTCAATTGCCTAAGGATGAATCTCAAATGCCTAATTCAAATGAGGACAAGCCTAAGAAATCTAAGAAAAAGGCTAACAAAACAGGACCCAAGGAAACTTGGGTACCAAAATCATCTTGATTTGATTTTTTTTTATGCAGGGAAACAGAAAGAATCTTTGGTATTTGGATAGTGGGTGCTCAAGGCACATGAATGGAGATTCTACCATGCTCACTGAGTTCAAGGAGAGAGCTAGCCCAAGTATTAATTTAGGAGATGACAGCAAGGGTTATAGTGTGGGATATGGCTTGATTTCAAAGGACAATGTCATCATTGAGGAAGTTGCCCTAGTGGATGGACTCAAGCACAATTTGTTGAGTATCAGCCAGCTTTATGATAAGGGCAACTCAGTAACTTTCAATTCTGAAGCCTGTGTTGTGACCAACAAGAGAAGCAACAAAGTGGTTCTCACTGGAGTGAGAAAAATAAATATGTACTTAGCTGATTTCAACTCATCAAATGCAGAATCTGTCACATGTCTATATAGTAAGGTAAGTCACGATGAAAGTTGGCTATGGCACAAGAAGCTGTCCCACCTTAACTTCAAAATTATGAATGAGCTGGTCAGGAAAGATTTGGTAAGAGGTATTCCTCAAGTGGAATTCTCAAAGGATGGTCTGTGTGATTCCTGTCAGAAAGAAAAGCAAATCAAGGCATCATTCAGAAAGAAGCTTGATTCAACAATTGATTAACTTTTGCAACTACTACACAGGGACTTATTTGGACCAGTCAATGTATTGTCTATCTCAAGAAAAAGTTATTGTCTAGTAATTGTGGATAATTTCTCAAAGTTCTCTTGGACATATTTTCTAAAATCCAAAGATGAAGCTAGTGAAATCATCATCAATCACATAAGACAAGTCAATAATCATCCTGACTTCAAAGTAAGAAGAATCAGGAGTGACAATGGAACCGAGTTCAAGAATTCTGTGATGAGATCATTCTGTGAAGAGAATGCGATCATGCATGAATTTTCAGCAGCAAGAACTCCACAACAAAATGGAGTGGTGGAAAGAAAGAACAGATCTCTTATTGAAGATGCAAGAACAATGCTTGAAGAGTCAAAGTTACCAACATACTTTTGGGCAGAGGCTGTAAATACTGCATGTTATACTCAGAATATTTCTTTGGTTAATCAAGCAAAATGCATGACACCCTACCAATTGTTCAAGAATAGGAAGCCAACATTAAACTTTCTTCACGTCTTTGGCTGCAAATACTATATCTTAAGGAATCAAACTACTCAGCATGGGAAGTTTGATGCCAAAGCAGATGCAGGCATTTTTGTTGGATATGCAGTTGGAAAATCATATAGAGTCTACAATCTCAGAACCAACATTGTTATGGAATCTGTACATGTTGTGTTTGATGATAAAAAGATTGAAAAACTGCAAGATGGAGATTTTCATGAAAGCCTCAAATTTAACAATGTTGAGATGATTGGTGAAGATAGTGATGATGAAAGTGATCAAGAACAAATATCTAAGGACAATGCAGAAAAGTCTACAACCAATGAAGCACATAATTTAACATCTGTCGAAAAACCAAGTGCATCATTCGTTGAAAGAAAATCAGCATCATCCGTCAAAAGGCAAAAAGCAACATCCGTTAATCCATCAATAGGAGTTAAAAGCCAAGTCATATCACAATCATAAAGAACTCAAATTTCAAGTCAAAGATCCATAAACTCAGGGGAGTTTCTGATCATCAAAACTCTGTCAATCATCAAGACAACAATGAGGCCTCTTCATCTAGAGCTAATCTACCTCAATAGAGAAAATGGACTAGAGATAACCCATTTGAACTGATCATTGGTGAGGTATCCTCAAGAGTGCATGTAACACCCCCAGATCCGGGGTCGGGGATCCGGGTCGTCACGAGTTCCATTTCCCTTAATAACACCCAATCTTAATAATTACTCAACTACTCTGTACTGTGACCCCGCAATAAACACACACACCACATGTTATAGTCTCAGAGATGAACATCCAAAAATAACCACAAGTCATTTTATTCCACAATTATCTGCCAATACACCTTAAAAGGTTTTCTGAATAAATTTACATTTCTTTGCCATTATTACAATTCATAAATATAAATAAATCTGGTACATCAAAAGTTGAAAGCCTAGCCTATTGGTAGTTCCTACCTCAGCTACGGCAGCATCAATGCTTCTAGAAAACTGCGGAACGTCTCCTAATCGCTCGTGAATCGGGAGCTTGGTTCTGTTCATCTTTTCTATCTGTTGTTGTGTGATGAAAGAAGAAAGCAAGGGTGAGCAGCAAGCCCACCAAAATAATATGTATAATGATTAATAGTATATGAGCCTACTCATAATACTCATGAAAGTCTTGGTCAAAAGAAATGAACCAAGTTTGATATCTTAATGCGATGAAGTCGCAAAATATTCAGTATATATACATATATACTTTTCAAAATATTGGAAGTCCTCTTCCAGGCATAATATACACAAAGTCCCAGTGTATAACTGTATATAAAAAAAATATCGTTGCAAGGTGATCTCATATATCTAACCTTGTCTCAACGTTTTTCTGAAAATCTTTGTCATACATAAGACAATTATTAATTAGATATAAGTTTAAAAGATGAGGTTACCAAATACCCCAATATACTTATATCTTTCCCAATACTACTTGAACTACCACCGTTCAAGTTATAATCAGTTTCAAAAGTTCATCACATAGATGAGACTACAAGACAAGATTTGAATAGATTCAATCTTTGAAATATTATTGAATGAAAAAGTTATGAGATACTTTATTTAGTCCCGATATACATATATCCACATATATATATCTCTTTAAACATTTCCTGGAACCTCTGTTATGTAAAGTATGAACAGAGTTTAAAACATCCAATGAATTTTGGAAAGGAAAAGAATTTTGGCATAAACCAGATATCTTGTTGATCAGGCAAAGATACCAATAAGTAACCTTTTCTACTGTAGATGGATGAATTCCTCACCGGTCATTACCCTGGCCGCATTAGGACCTCACGCTAGACCGTTACCCGGCCCCTCACGCATTGATGGACTGCCACCCAACCACTTACACAATAATAGACCGTACCCCGGCCTGTCGCTTATGCCGACTCAATTAGATGGGCTTACTTCCCGAACGTTGGGCAAGTAATCAATTCATTTACCAAAACTGCAACCTCGTTGCGAATATAAAATACACCACAGAGCCGGATTCCCCAGGTTTTGAGCGAGTATTTAAATCCCCTTAAAAGGAAGATCTTAAATATAAAAAAAGAGTTTTGGGATCCACTCTGACTTTTAAAAATCATTTTGAAGACTCGAAAACACTTTAAAGAGTGTTTGGAGTAAAGCTGATTTAATGAAGTAAATCAGTCCCCAGAATATTTAGAAAATGACCGAATATTATTATTTAAATAATATTCCCATAAAGAATAGTCTTTATAAAAATAATTGAAGTAGAAGTATTAAAATTTATACTTGAAACGAGTATTAAATAACCAAAGATATACTTATATAAAAGTATTATCTTTATTTGAATAATCAAAAATAAGTTTGATTATTAACACCTTATTCTTTAATAAAATAAAGAATATATTTCAGCAAATAATCGGAGTCATAGATCCTCAAATGAATATTCAAATAATATTCAATAAATAATATAAAAGAGTCATAAGCCCTCGAATGAATATTCAAATAATATTCAGATAAATAAATAAAAGGAGTCATAAGTCCCCGAATGAATATTCAAAATAATATTCATTAATAAAATAAAGTGAGTCATACATCCTCAATTGAATATTCATATAATATTCATTTAATATAAAGGAGTCATACGCCTTCGAATAATATTCGAAATAATATTCAATAATAAAATAAAGTTAAAGTTATCGAATAAACCTTATTCGATTTATAGTTTTGAAAACTATGACCATATATATATATAAATATATATATATACCCATATCCATATATATACAAAATCTACTCGGGATCCTCGACTCCCGGTTTTAGAAAATATTTTCACCTTTGGGTCCCTATACTAAGGGTATATGCAAGTTACCGCTATCCTCTAGCATAGGTATTATCAACTGAACCAACAGATATATATTTCAAGAATATGAAACAGGCATGCATATATACCATATCACCTGCTACAATATATCGTAAGAATTTGCTAAATAACCAACATGCATCTATCGCAAGATAATGCATATACAAGTGTATACATCACAACAACAGTATAACGGATAGAATACTTGCGTGAGCGACTGGGGGTTACGAATGGCTCGGGATGAGTCTGGTAACCTATAAGCAACAAGTAAGTTGGAATTAAACCAAAGTCACTTGTAAATCTATACTTTAACTAACTTAGACTCTAACGCTTGTTTTGCGCTCACCGATTCGCTTAAGTCACTCGGGTACCCTCGGCTCCACCATTTTTAATAATTTAATCTTTACGAGTTTTAAAGCGATTCCTTCGCGAATGTCTTACCAACTGCCTAACACACTTACCATAAATGTTTCATACATTAATTAACCCTTTTTGGTCTTTAACCTACATTTCAAAGTAAGGCGAGGGAAAAAGTTTCGTTCGCGAAACGCCGTTACTTGAAACGGTCGTTTCTCCTAAACCGTGCATCGGAATCGAACGAACTACATATCAAAACGAAGCTCGTAACATGAGCTATCTAATCATGGCAGTGGTCATAATCTATCAGGGGGTTCTCGGGTCCTAATGCTATGCACAAAAACAGTCCAAAGAAAATCGGACGTTACGACGGCTATGTTTACGCGATTTCCAAATTTTAAACCATACAAAACCAACCACAAACCAACCTCAAATCCAACATACAACCAACATCCATCCTTATCACATCATAACAACCCCAACCAATTCAATTTAATCATTCATACTTATGCTTAAACTTAACTTTAATCATACTTAAGTTCCTTTAAATCAAAACCATAACAATTACCATTCCATTTCACTACCATTCCAAATCCCAAACTCTAAATCATAACAACAAGCTACAATATCAACCCACTAATCAAAATCATCTTATAATATATAGGAATCTAGGGTTTGGAGATGGTATACCTTCCTTGAAGTGGTGGGTGGAGCTAGGAAGCCTTAAGAAGCTTTGAGAAGTCTTAAGAATGCTTGGATCTTCAAGAAAAACAAGAAAAAGTTCAAGTTAAAAACTTGAAAACACTATTCATTGTCTTCTTCTTTGATTAAATGAAGAAGATTGAGAAAAAATTAATGGCTTAAACTCATGATATAGTCCTAACTAAGCATGAAGATGATTAGGGAATTATCTTACCAATCTAGGAAGCTTGGATCTTGAGTTTTGAATTGTTCTTGCCTTATGAATAGTAAAAAGCCGAGAGCTTCAAGAACAAAGCCTTGGTTGCTTTTTGATTTTTGATGAAAACGATTTTTGTTTGGCTTGGTTGCTTGGTTTTTGTGCTTGCTTTAGTCAATTACCTTCTTGCCCTTGAATTTGTGTGGTTACAAAGCCACCACACCTCCTTCCTTCCCATGTCATGCTTATGTCACCTTGCACATGTCATAATGCTCCCACTTGTCCATACCTTGTGGTTTGATGATGTCACAATCCCTGGCTTCTTGTACAAGCTTGTCTCTTGGTCACTTATTTGTTTTACGGTTCGCTTATCTTTCGTTCTCGTTTATCGTTTGAGGGATCATACCCGGGATCTTATTACTTAGGTTCCCTTAACCTTTCTCAATATATTGTATTCCTTCTATGATCCCCTCCTATAATCCTTTAATTTAAATCCTTTTTATCCTGTTACCTTATACTCAATTCTCTCCGTATCTTGTGAATTTCCGGGAAAAATCAAAGTGTTCGGAATTGGATTCTGACGATCTTTACATACACTTATATACCACATAGAGTACTAATAATATCCCATAAGATCAATAACAGAACCCCTACATAGCGTGGCATGAAAAGTTTTCTCGTTCAGCAAAAACACTATTCATAAGGGTTTCAAAATTTCTCAAAAATTGGGGTTATTACAGTCTCCCCTCCTTAAAAGGATTCCGTCCCGGAATCAGATAGAAAGTGAATAGGGATACTCTCTTAGCATTGCACTTTCTAACTCTTGAGTAAATTTTCCCACATTGTGGTTCTACCATTAAACTCTTACTAGTTTGATAACCCTTCTCCTAAGCACTCGTTCCTTTTTACTCTATACCCTTCCTGGTTGCTCCATATAGGTTACGTCTGGTTGCATGTCTATGCGCTCATATGCCCCTATTTGTCTGGCATCCGAATTACACTTCCTTAACATTGATACGTGGAACACGTTATGAACTTGCTACAGGTTCGGGGGTAGGGCTAGCTCCTATGCTAACTTCCCAAACGTCTTAATATATCCAAGGGTCCAACAAATTGTAGACTTAGCTTTCCTTTCTTTCCGAACCTCATCAATCCTTTCCAAGGGATACCTATATCATTACTAGGTCCCCTATTTCATACTCTTTATCCTTTCGTGTCAAATCAACATACTTATCATATCCATCTTGGGCTACTACCAGCCGTCCTCTGATTAGATCTATCATATCCTTGGTCCTTTGGACTACTGCGGGTCCGAGCATCTTGCGCTCTACAACTTCATCCTAACATAAGGGAGATCGACATTGTCTTCCCTCAAGGATCTCATAAGGCGACATCTCGATAATGACATATGATCTATTGTCGTAAGATAACTCAATCCGAATTAAGTGATCATTCAAAATTCTTTCAAGTCTATTGCACCGGCTCTCATCATAGCTTCTAGCATTATATCTTTTGCTTCTCACTACCCATCCTTTTCCAGTTCGTAGTCGCTACTGCCTTCCGTTCCTAATATTATACTGGTTATACTTTTGCTCGTTAGCGTTCTATAACCTTTTAATAACCACGTCAACCTTAGTATCACGAATGTGTTCCCATTCCGCATACTACCACCACTTTATTACTCCTTTTTTACTAAGGGCATCAGCCACCACATTGGCTTTCCCCGAATGATAAAGAATCTCATAATCGTAATCCTTGATTATCTCTAACCACCTCATTTGGCGCATGTTGAGCTCTTTCTGCGTGAAAATGCACTAGAGCACTTATGGCTTGTGTAAATCTCGTACTTCTCTCCATACAAGTAGTGCCTCCAATATTTAGGGCAAAACTATTGCCACGAGCCCAAGCTCATGGGTGGGGATATCAAATTTTATATTCCCTTAATTGTCTTGATGCGTACGCGATTACCTTGTTCTGCTGTATAAGAAGCACCCTAATTCCTTATGCGAAGCGTCACTACACATCACAAAATCTCCTTTTCCATCCGGCAACGCCAGCATAAGGGCCATTACCAACCTCTGCTTCAGTTCTTCAAAGTTGTTCTCGCATTTCTCTGTCCATTCGAACTTCTCAGTCTTACGAGTAAGCCGCGTTAAAGGGGCTACTATCTTTACAACATGAACGAACCTCCGGTAGTGACCGGCCAATCCTACCTCTGGTAGTCGACCAAACCATGGTCATCAATTCATCAGTGGTCCTTTGTCCAATCCTGTCAGGATCCTCCATGGGATCCTCCTCAACAACTATCCCTTCTAGGACAACATCCTCAACCGCTAAATCCTCAATATCAACATCATCCGGTCCTGCATTTGGACACTCTATCGGATCCACAATCCGATCTCTAATTAGTAATAAAATATCATCGCGATGTTGCTCCTCAACCTCAGGGTTCGGAGTCCCGCTACCATATACGATAACGAACTACGCTCCTATCACGATATTTATAAGGGTTCTCATAAGGGTTTTAACTGTCAGTACTACGTTAGGTAGCCCGACTATGAACTTGGCAAGAGTTCTTATTATCTTAGTGAACTTATTATCTTAACGTCACATCATCTCTGAGGTTTATAACGCTTGGCTCTGATACCATTTCTGTAACACCCCCAGATCCGGGGTCGGGGATCCGGGTCGTCACGAGTTCCATTTCCCTTAATAACACCCAATCTTAATAATTACTCAACTACTCTGTACTGTGACCCCACAATAAACACACACACCACATGTTATAGTCTCAGAGATGAACATCCAAAAATAACCACAAGTCATTTTATTCCACAATTATCTGCCAATACACCTTAAAAGGTTTTCTGAATAAATTTACATTTCTTTGCCATTATTACAATTCATAAATATAAATAAATCTGGTACATCAAAAGTTGAAAGCCTAGCCTATTGGTAGTTCCTACCTCAGCTACGGCGGCATCAATGCTTCTAGAAAACTGCGGAACGTCTCCTAATCGCTCGTGAATCGGGAGCTTGGTTCTGTTCATCTTTTCTATCTGTTGTTGTGTGATGAAAGAAGAAAGCAAGGGTGAGCAGCAAGCCCACCAAAATAATATGTATAATGATTAATAGTATATGAGCCTACTCATAATACTCATGAAAGTCTTGGTCAAAAGAAATGAACCAAGTTTGATATCTTAATACGATGAAGTCGCAAAATATTCAGTATATATACATATATACTTTTCAAAATATTGGAAGTCCTCTTCCAGGCATAATATACACAAAGTCCCAGTGTATAACTGTATATAAAAAAATATCGTTGCAAGGTGATCTCATATATCTAACCTTGTCTCAACGTTTTTCTGAAAATCTTTGTCATACATAAGACAATTATTAATTAGATATAAGTTTAAAAGATGAGGTTACAAAATACCCCAATATACTTATATCTTTCCCAATACTACTTGAACTACCACCGTTCAAGTTATAATCAGTTTCAAAAGTTCATCACATAGATGAGACTACAAGACAAGATTTGAATAGATTCAATCTTTGAAATATTATTGAATGAAAAAGTTATGAGATACTTTATTTAGTCCCGATATACATATATCCACATATATATATCTCTTTAAACATTTCCTGGAACCTCTGTTATGTAAAGTATGAACAGAGTTTGAAACATCCAATGAATTTTGGAAAGGAAAAGAATTTTGGCATAAACCAGATATCTTGCTGATCAGGCAAAGATACCAATAAGTAACCTTTTCTACTGTAGATGGATGAATTCCTCACCGGTCATCACCCTGGCCGCATTAGGACCTCGCGCTAGACCGTTACCCGGCCCCTCACGCGTTGATGGACTGCCACCCAGCCACTTACACAATAATAGACCGTACCCCGGCCTGTCGCTTATGCCGACTCAATTAGATGGGCTTACTTCCCGAACGTTGGGCAAGTAATCAATTCATTTACCAAAACTGCAACCTCGTTGCGAATATAAAATACACCACAGAGCCGGATTCCCCAGGTTTTGAGCGAGTATTTAAATCCCCTTAAAAGGAAGATCTTAAATATAAAAAAAGAGTTTTGGGATCCACTCTGACTTTTAAAAATTATTTTGAAGACTCGAAAACACTTTAAAGAGTGTTTGGAGTAAAGCTGATTTAATGAAGTAAATCAGTCCCCAGAATATTTAGAAAATGACCGAATATTATTATTTAAATAATATTCCCATAAAGAATAGTCTTTATAAAAATAATTGAAGTAGAAGTATTAAAATTTATACTTGAAACGAGTATTAAATTACCAAAGATATACTTATATGAAAGTATTATCTTTATTTGAATAATCAAAAATAAGTTTGATTATTAACACCTTATTCTTTAATAAAATAAAGAATATATTTCAGTAAATAATCGGAGTCATAGATCCTCAAATGAATATTCAAATAATATTCAATAAATAATATAAAAGAGTCATAAGCCCTCGAATGAATATTCAAATAATATTCAGATAAATAAATAAAAGGAGTCATAAGTCCCCGAATGAATATTCAAAATAATATTCATTAATAAAATAAAGTGAATCATACATCCTCAATTGAATATTCATATAATATTCATTTAATATAAAGGAGTCATACGCCTTCGAATAATATTCGAAATAATATTCAATAATAAAATAAAGTTAAAGTTATCGAATAAACCTTATTCGATTTATAGTTTTGAAAACTATGACCATATATATATATAAATATATATATATATACCCATATCCATATATATACAAAATCTACTCGGGATCCTCGACTCCCGGTTTTAGAAAATATTTTCACCTTTGGGTCCCTATACTAAGGGTATATGCAAGTTACCGCTATCCTCTAGCATAGGTATTATCAACTGAACCAACAGATATATATTTCAAGAATATGAAACAGGCATGCATATATACCATATCACCTGCTACAATATATCGTAAGAATTTGCTAAATAACCAACATGCATCTATCGCAAGATAATGCATATACAAGTGTATACATCACAACAACAGTATAACGGATAGAATACTTGCCTGAGCGACTGGGGGTTACGAATGGCTCGGGATGAGTCTGGTAACCTATAAGCAACAAGTAAGTTGGAATTAAACCAAAGTCACTTGTAAATCTATACTTTAACTAACTTAGACTCTAACGCTTGTTTTGCGCTCACCGATTCGCTTAAGTCACTCGGGTACCCTCGGCTCCACCATTTTTAATAATTTAATCTTTACGAGTTTTAAAGCGATTCCTTCGCGAATGTCTTACCAACTGCCTAACACACTTACCATAAATGTTTCATACATTAATTAACCCTTTTTGGTCTTTAACCTACATTTCAAAGTAAGGCGAGGGAAAAAGTTTCGTTCGCGAAACACTGTTACTTGAAACGGTCGTTTCTCCTAAACCGTGCATCGGAATCGAACGAACTACATATCAAAACGAAGCTCGTAACATGAGCTATCTAATCATGGCAGTGGTCATAATCTATCAGGGGGTTCTCGGGTCCTAATGCTATGCACAAAAACAGTCCAAAGAAAATCGGACGTTACGACGGCTATGTTTACGCGATTTCCAAATTTTAAACCATACAAAACCAACCACAAACCAACCTCAAATCCAACATACAACCAACATCCATCCTTATCACATCATAACAACCCCAACCAATTCAATTTAATCATTCATACTTATGCTTAAACTTAACTTTAATCATACTTAAGTTCCTTTAAATCAAAACCACAACAATTACCATTCCATTTCACTACCATTCCAAATCCCAAACTCTAAATCATAACAACAAGCTACAATATCAACCCACTAATCAAAATCATCTTATAATATATAGGAATCTAGGGTTTGGAGATGGTATACCTTCCTTGAAGTGGTGGGTGGAGCTAGGAAGCCTTAAGAAGCTTTGAGAAGTCTTAAGAATGCTTGGATCTTCAAGAAAAACAAGAAAAAGTTCAAGTTAAAAACTTGAAAACACTATTCATTGTCTTCTTCTTTGATTAAATGAAGAAGATTGAGAAAGAATTAATGGCTTAAACTCATGATATAGTCCTAACTAAGCATGAAGATGATTAGGGAATTATCTTACCAATCTAGGAAGCTTGGATCTTGAGTTTTGAATTGTTCTTGCCTTATGAATAGTAAAAAGCCGAGAGCTTCAAGAACAAAGCCTTGGTTGCTTTTTGATTTTTGATGAAAATGATTTTTGTTTGGCTTGGTTGCTTGGTTTTTGTGCTTGCTTTAGTCAATTACCTTCTTGCCCTTGAATTTGTGTGGTTACAAAGCCACCATACCTCCTTCCTTCCCATGTCATGCTTATGTCACCTTGCACATGTCATAATGCTCCCACTTGTCCATACCTTGTGGTTTGATGATGTCACAATCCCTGGCTTCTTGTACAAGCTTGTCTCTTGGTCACTTATTTGTTTTACGGTTTGCTTATCTTTCGTTCTCGTTTATCGTTTGAGGGATCATACCCGGGATCTTATTACTTAGGTTCCCTTAACCTTTCTCAATATATTGTATTCCTTCTATGATCCCCTCCTATAATCCTTTAATTTAAATCCTTTTTATCCTGTTACCTTATACTCAATTCTCTCCGTATCTTGTGAATTTCCGGGAAAAATCAAAGTGTTCGGAATTGGATTCTGACGATCTTTACATACACTTATATACCACATAGAGTACTAATAATATCCCATAAGATCAATAACAGAACCCCTACATAGCGTGGCATGAAAAGTTTTCTCGTTCAGCAAAAACACTATTCATAAGGGTTTCAAAATTTCTCAAAAATTGGGGTTATTACAGTCTCCCCTCCTTAAAAGGATTCCGTCCCGGAATCAGATAGAAAGTGAATAGGGATACTCTCTTAGCATTTCACTTTCTAACTCTTGAGTAAATTTTCCCACATTGTGGTTCTACCATCAAACTCTTACTAGTTTGATAACCCTTCTCCTAAGCACTCGTTCCTTTTTACTCTATACCCTTCCTGGTTGCTCCATATAGGTTACGTCTGGTTGCATGTCTATGCGCTCATATGCCCCTATTTGTCTGGCATCCGAATTACACTTCCTTAACATTGATACGTGGAACACGTTATGAACTTGCTACAGGTTCGGGGGTAGGGCTAGCTCCTATGCTAACTTCCCAAACGTCTTAATATATCCAAGGGTCCAACAAATTGTAGACTTAGCTTTCCTTTCTTTCCGAACCTCATCAATCATTTCCAAGGGATACCTATATCATTACTAGGTCCCCTATTTCATACTCTTTATCCTTTCGTGTCAAATCAACATACTTATCATGTCCATCTTGGGCTACTACCAGCCGTCCTCTGATTAGATCTATCATATCCTTGGTCCTTTGGACTACTGCGGGTCCGAGCATCTTGCGCTCTACAACTTCATCCTAACATAAGGGAGATCGACATTGTCTTCCCTCAAGGATCTCATAAGGCGACATCTCGATAATGACATATGATCTATTGTCGTAAGATAACTCAATCCGAATTAAGTGATCATTCAAAATTCTTTCAAGTCTATTGCACCGGCTCTCATCATAGCTTCTAGCATTATATCTTTTGCTTCTCACTACCCATCCTTTTCCAGTTCGTAGTCGCTACTGCCTTCCGTTCCTAATATTATACTGGTTATACTTTTGCTCGTTAGCGTTCTATAACCTTTTAATAACCACGTCAACCTTAGTATCACGAATGTGTTCCCATTCCGCATACTACCACCACTTTATTACTCCTTTTTTACTAAGGGCATCAGCCACCACATTGGCTTTCCCCGAATGATAAAGAATCTCATAATCGTAATCCTTGATTATCTCTAACCACCTCATTTGGCGCATGTTGAGCTCTTTCTGCGTGAAAATGCACTAGAGCACTTATGGCTTGTGTAAATCTCGTACTTCTCTCCATACAATTAGTGCCTCCAATATTTAGGGCAAAACTATTGCCACGAGCCCAAGCTCATGGGTGGGGATATCAAATTTTATATTCCCTTAATTGTCTTGATGCGTACGCGATTACCTTGTTGTGATGTATAAGAAGCACCCTAATTCCTTATGCGAAGCGTCACTACACATCACAAAATCTCCTTTTCCATCCGGCAACGCCAGCATAAGGGCCATTACCAACCTCTGCTTCAGTTCTTGAAAGCTGTTCTCGCATTTCTCTGTCCATTCGAACTTCTCAGTCTTACGAGTAAGCCGCGTTAAAGGGGCTACTATCTTTACAACTTGAACGAACCTCCGGTAGTGACCGGCCAATCCTACCTCTGGTAGTCGACCAAACCATGGTCATCAATTCATCAGTGGTCCTTTGTCCAATCCTGTCAGGATCCTCCATGGGATCCTCCTCAACAACTATCCCTTCTAGGACAACATCCTCAACCGCTAAATCCTCAATATCAACATCATCCGGTCCTGCATTTGGACACTCTATCGGATCCACAATCCGATCTCCAATTAGTAATAAAATATCATCGCGATGTTGCTCCTCAACCTCAGGGTTCGGAGTCCCGCTACCATATACGATAACGAACTACGCTCCTATCACGATATTTATAAGGGTTCCCATAAGGGTTTAACTGTCAGTACTACGTTAGGTAGCCCGACTATGAACTTGGCAAGAGTTCTTATTATCTTAGTGAACTTATTATCTTAACGTCACATCATCTCTGAGGTTTATAACGCTTGGCTCTGATACCATTTCTGTAACACCCCCAGATCCGGGGTCGGGGATCCGGGTCGTCACGAGTTCCATTTCCCTTAATAACACCCAATCTTAATAATTACTCAACTACTCTGTACTGTGACCCCACAATAAACACACACACCACATGTTATAGTCTCAGAGATGAACATCCAAAAATAACCACAAGTCATTTTATTCCACAATTATCTGCCAATACACCTTAAAAGGTTTTCTGAATAAATTTATATTTCTTTGCCATTATTACAATTCATAAATATAAATAAATCTGGTACATCAAAAGTTGAAAGCCTAGCCTATTGGTAGTTCCTACCTCAGCTACGGCGGCATCAATGCTTCTAGAAAACTGCCGAACGTCTCCTAATCGCTCGTGAATCGGGAGCTTGGTTCTGTTCATCTTTTCTATCTGTTGTTGTGTGATGAAAGAAGAAAGCAAGGGTGAGCAGCAAGCCCACCAAAATAATATGTATAATGATTAATAGTATATGAGCCTACTCATAATACTCATGAAAGTCTTGGTCAAAAGAAATGAACCAAGTTTGATATCTTAATGCGATGAAGTCGCAAAATATTCAGTATATATACATATATACTTTTCAAAATATTGGAAGTCCTCTTCCAGGCATAATATACACAAAGTCCCAGTGTATAACTGTATATAAAAAAAATATCGTTGCAAGGTGATCTCATATATCTAACCTTGTCTCAACGTTTTTCTGAAAATCTTTGTCATACATAAGACAATTATTAATTAGATATAAGTTTAAAAGATGAGGTTACCAAATACCCCAATATACTTATATCTTTCCCAATACTACTTGAACTACCACCGTTCAAGTTATAATCAGTTTCAAAAGTTCATCACATAGATGAGACTACAAGACAAGATTTGAATAGATTCAATCTTTGAAATATTATTGAATGAAAAAGTTATGAGATACTTTATTTAGTCCTGATATACATATATCCACATATATATATCTCTTTAAACATTTCCTGGAACCTCTGTTATGTAAAGTATGAACAGAGTTTGAAACATCCAATGAATTTTGGAAAGGAAAAGAATTTTGGCATAAACCAGATATCTTGCTGATCAGGCAAAGATACCAATAAGTAACCTTTTCTACTGTAGATGGATGAATTCCTCACCGGTCATCACCCTGGCCGCATTAGGACCTCGCGCTAGACCGTTACCCGGCCCCTCACGCGTTGATGGACTGCCACCCAGCCACTTACACAATAATAGGCCGTACCCCGGCCTGTCGCTTATGCCGACTCAATTAGATGGGCTTACTTCCCGAACGTTGGGCAAGTAATCAATTCATTTACCAAAACTGCAACCTCGTTGCGAATATAAAATACACCACAGAGCCGGATTCCCCAGGTTTTGAGCGAGTATTTAAATCCCCTTAAAAGGAAGATCTTAAATATAAAAAAAGAGTTTTGGGATCCACTCTGACTTTTAAAAATCATTTTGAAGACTCGAAAACACTTTAAAGAGTGTTTGGAGTAAAGCTGATTTAATGAAGTAAATCAGTCCCCAGAATATTTAGAAAATGACCGAATATTATTATTTAAATAATATTCCCATAAAGAATAGTCTTTATAAAAATAATTGAAGTAGAAGTATTAAAATTTATACTTGAAACGAGTATTAAATAACCAAAGATATACTTATATGAAAGTATTATCTTTATTTGAATAATCAAAAATAAGTTTGATTATTAACACCTTATTCTTTAATAAAATAAAGAATATATTTCAGCAAATAATCGGAGTCATAGATCCTCAAATGAATATTCAAATAATATTCAATAAATAATATAAAAGAGTCATAAGCCCTCGAATGAATATTCAAATAATATTCAGATAAATAAATAAAAGGAGTCATAAGTCCCCGAATGAATATTCAAAATAATATTCATTAATAAAATAAAGTGAGTCATACATCCTCAATTGAATATTCATATAATATTCATTTAATATAAAGGAGTCATACGCCTTCGAATAATATTCCAAATAATATTCAATAATAAAATAAAGTTAAAGTTATCGAATAAACCTTATTCGATTTATAGTTTTGAAAACTATGACCATATATATATATAAATATATATATATACCCATATCCATATATATACAAAATCTACTCGGGATCCTCGACTCCCGGTTTTAGAAATTATTTTCACCTTTGGGTCCCTATACTAAGGGTATATGCAAGTTACCGCTATCCTCTAGCATAGGTATTATCAACTAAACCAACAGATATATATTTCAAGAATATGAAACAGGCATGCATATATACCATATCACCTGCTACAATATATCGCAAGAATTTGCTAAATAACCAACATGCATCTATCGCAAGATAATGCATATACAAGTGTATACATCACAACAACAGTATAACGGATAGAATACTTGCCTGAGCGACTGGGGTTACGAATGGCTCGGGATGAGTCTGGTAACCTATAAGCAACAAGTAAGTTGGAATTAAACCAAAGTCACTTGTAAATCTATACTTTAACTAACTTAGACTCTAACGCTTGTTTTGCGCTCACCGATTCGCTTAAGTCACTCGGGTACCCTCGGCTCCACCATTTTTAATAATTTAACCTTTACGAGTTTTAAAGCGATTCCTTCGCGAATGTCTTACGAACTGCCTAACACACTTACCATAAATGTTTCATACATTAATTAACCCTTTTTGGTCTTTAACCTACATTTCAAAGTAAGGCGAGGGAAAAAGTTTCGTTCGCGAAACGCCGTTACTTGAAACGGTCGTTTCTCCTAAACCGTGCATCGGAATCGAACGAACTACATATCAAAACGAAGCTCGTAACATGAGCTATCTAATCATGGCAGTGGTCATAATCTAGCAGGGGGTTCTCGGGTACTAATGCTATGCACAAAAACAGTCCAAAGAAAATCGGACGTTACGACGGCTATGTTTACGCGATTTCCAAATTTTAAACCATACAAAACCAACCACAAACCAACCTCAAATCCAACATACAACCAACATCCATCCTTATCACATCATAACAACCCCAACCAATTCAATTTAATCATTCATACTTATGCTTAAACTTAACTTTAATCATACTTAAGTTCCTTTAAATCAAAACCACAACAATTACCATTCCATTTCACTACCATTCCAAATCCCAAACTCTAAATCATAACAACAAGCTACAATATCAACCCACTAATCAAAATCATCTTATAATATATAGGAATCTAGGGTTTGGAGATGGTATACCTTCCTTGAAGTGGTGGGTGGAGCTAGGAAGCCTTAAGAAGCTTTGAGAAGTCTTAAGAATGCTTGGATCTTCAAGAAAAACAAGAAAAAGTTCAAGTTAAAAACTTGAAAACACTATTCATTGTCTTCTTCTTTGATTAAATGAAGAAGATTGAGAAAGAATTAATGGCTTAAACTCATGATATAGTCCTAACTAAGCATGAAGATGATTAGGGAATTATCTTACCAATCTAGGAAGCTTGGATCTTGAGTTTTGAATTGTTCTTGCCTTATGAATAGTAAAAAGCCGAGAGCTTCAAGAACAAAGCCTTGGTTGCTTTTTGATTTTTGATGAAAATGATTTTTGTTTGGCTTGGTTGCTTGGTTTTTGTGCTTGCTTTAGTCAATTACCTTCTTGCCCTTGAATTTGTGTGGTTACAAAGCCACCACACCTCCTTCCTTCCCATGTCATGCTTATGTCACCTTGCACATGTCATAATGCTCCCACTTGTCCATACCTTGTGGTTTGATGATGTCACAATCCCTGGCTTCTTGTACAAGCTTGTCTCTTGGTCACTTATTTGTTTTACGGTTTGCTTATCTTTCGTTCTCGTTTATCGTTTGAGGGATCATACCCGGGATCTTATTACTTAGGTTCCCTTAACCTTTCTCAATATATTGTATTCCTTCTATGATCCCCTCCTATAATCCTTTAATTTAAATCCTTTTTATCCTGTTACCTTATACTCAATTCTCTCCGTATCTTGTGAATTTCCGGGAAAAATCAAAGTGTTCGGAATTGGATTCTGACGATCTTTACATACACTTATATACCACATAGAGTACTAATAATATCCCATAAGATCAATAACAGAACCCCTACATAGCGTGGCATGAAAAGTTTTCTCGTTCAGCAAAAACACTATTCATAAGGGTTTCAAAATTTCTCAAAAATTGGGGTTATTACAGTGCATACAAGAAAAGAAAATTAAGATAAATGTCTATATAGTAGCTTTCTATCTCAGGAAGAACCTAAAAAGGTAGAAGAAGCTCTGTTGGATCCTAATTGGGTTTTAGCTATGCAGGAGAAGCTAAACCAATTTGAAAGGAATAGAGTTTGGAAGCTGGTACCCAAGCCTAAAGGAAAGTATTCTATTGACACAAAGTGGGTATTCAGAATTAAGATGGATGAAAATGGCATAGTAGTCAGAAATAAAGCTAGATTGCTTGCTAAGGGTTATTGTCAACAAGAAGGAATTGATTTAGATGAAACTTTTGCTCCTGTTGCAAGACTTGAAGCCATCAGAATTTTCTTAGCCTATGCAACCCATGCCAATTTCAAAGTCTATCAAATGGATGTCAAAAATGCCTTTATGAATGGAGATTTGGAGGAGGAAGTCTATGTCAGTCAGCCTCCTAGTTTTGAAGACTCAAATTTTCCAGAGTATGTCTACTATCTTTTGAAAGCACTTTATGGATTGAAGCAAGCATCTAGAGCCTGGTATGATACTTTGTCAAAGTTTCTCTTATAAAATCACTTCATTAGAGGTACTGTTGACAAAACCTTATTCTTTAGAAATGTGAATGGCTCTAGTATACTTGTTCAAATATATGTAGATGATATTATATTTGGCTCCATAGATGAAAAAAATTGCAAAAAAAATTCCAAATTGATGCAAAATAAATATAAATGAGCATGATGGGAGAATTAACTTACTTTCTTGGTTTACAAGTTAAGCAAGTTAGTGATGAAATATTCATTAGTCAAACCAAATATATTTATGATCTTTTGAAGAAGTTTGACCTAATGGATTGTACATCTGTAAAAACTCCCATGGCTACTACAACTAAACTTGAATTAAACACTATTGAAATGTCTTTGGATATTTCAAGCTATAGACGCATAGTTTGCTCACTTTTATATTTAGCAGCCAGTAGGCCAAATATAATGTTTGCTACCTGTATTTGTGCTAGATTTCAAGCTGATCCTAGAGAATCTCATTTAGTTGCTATTAAGAGAATTTCCAGATATCTCAAAGGAACACCAAAACTTGGCATTTGGTATCCTAGAGATTCTGGTTTTGATCTAACTAGTTATTAGATGCAGATTATGCATGTCATAAAATTGATAGAAAAAACACAAAACGAACCTGTCAATTTCTAGGAAACAAGCTAGTATCCTGGTTTAGTAAAAGCAAAATTCAGTTTCCACTTCTACAGCTGAAGCTGAATATATTGCTGTTGGTAGTCATTATGCATATATTTTATGGATGAAAAATCAATTGTTGGACTATGGTCTACAGGTGAATAAGATTCCTATTTTCTGTGATAACACAAGTTCCATTGCCATCACTGAGAATCCAGTACAACATTCAAGGACCAAGCACATAAACATCAAGTACCATTTCATTAGAGAGCATGTTATGAATAATACTATGGAAATTCATTTTGTTCCAAGTGAAAAACAACTTGCAGATATCTTTACCAAGCCACTTGATGAATCCACCTTCACTATGTTGGTAAGTGAGTTAGGTATGCTTAATTACTCTTAATCTATTTTGATGTCTAAGAAAATTGAAATGCATCCAGAGTAAAAGTTGATAAGATAAAATTTTGACTAAGTTAGAATTTGTATCTTGATGGATGTTCATTATCCGTTAAAAATGAATATTCGTTGAATTATATCATCCGTCGAAGTATCAATTATTACTCTGGATACTTTTACTATTATCCATCGAATTACACTCAATCATAGCCGTTGATCTTGAGCATTATCCGTCGAATTTACTTACATCCTGTATGTATATTTCAACGGATAATTTTAGAATTTTGACAGTTTTGTTTATTTTTAAACGGCTATTTTGGGCTAATTTGGTTGGTTACTTTATTTCACTTTTTAATTTTTGACAGTTTATTTATGAGATAGTATAAAAGCCAATTTTATTTATACTCTTTTCTTTTATTATTCTAGCTAATTTTGTCTCTGAGAATCTCTCAATTGAGAACCCAACAAACAAGTTAGCTTGTTGATAAGTGGCATTTTATACCACTTAGAACGTCTTATAATAGCTTAAATTGGTGTCTTGAAATCAAGTATTTTGTGTATTTGATGTGTTTTTCTAGTGTTTGTGCATTTCAGGGTATTAGTTGCATTTCGGGAGAGGATTCATCAATAATAAGCCTTGGCATGTGTTTAGCATTGCAAGTGGGAAGATAGGAGCAGATTCTAGCGAAGAAACGGAGCGAAACAGAGCATTTTCCAGTAGGGAGCTGAGCGCCCGCTCAGGAAGCTGAGCGCCCGCTCAGGAAGCTGAGCGCCCGCTCAGGAAGCTGAGCGCCCGCTCAGGAATGCTGAGCGGCCGCGCAGGGTCGTATTTTCAGATTAATTATTTTAGACTCCTATTTCTGTTTGGCTTCCAACTTCTGAGTTATCTAGGTTTTATGGGACTCCTATATAAGTAGATTTCAGAGACGTTTCACAAAGGTTGGATCGTTGTATTAATCAAGGAGCGAAGGAGATAAGGAAGAAGACCATTTTAGCACACCACAACGAAGAGGAAGCATATTTTCTTGTGATTATTTATTTCATTGTAACGTTGGATGCTAGTTTTCTTTACTTTGAACTTATTTACTCTTGTGACGTACTCTGGTTTAATACAAATAGTTTTAGTTATTATTCTCGTGTGTTATTATTATATTTTCTTATGAACCCATGATGACGATGAGTGCTATCATGGGCTAATCGTGATCATGGGGTCGTAACGGATTTACTATGGAGTTCTTTAGTTAGTTATTTAATACCTTACTGTGTGATGATTGTATGATATCTAGTATTGGTTGTGCGTATTCGTCTTATGTGCGTCGCGAACATATAAGATAGGGTGTTAATCTCTTGTGAAGCGACGGTGGATCATGAGATTTAGAACTTGCCATGCTAGCATAGGTTCATGTACGAGTATGCATGATTAGTGGGTAACTCTAACCGTTTTATTCGCCTTGTGTAATCAAAAGGAATAACTTGTGCTCAAATCGTTATGTTGTCAATATCTGTAGACATATAGGGACTCAACATAATTGATGCCTATTCAACTTCTATCTTAATTGTGGATGTTTGGTAGAATGGTATTAGTACAATGAAAGTTGGCTTTTATCAGTTTGGTGTTATTCGATTAATATCATCACTGTTGCATGCTAAGGGTAATAAAAATAGCTATTGAAGGAAGTAGTAATGAAGTTGGGATCTCATGAGTGTTTTAATATTGTTAATTTAAGTGTTAATTAAGTGCGTAATTCTAGTAGTTAATTGTTGTTAATAATTAGTTAATCAAACTAAGTGTTATTGTTTTAACATTGAGAAGTAATCGTACATTGGTGAGTGAGTTTAATTGAACATAATTAGTCTGAGTCTCTGTGGGAACGAACTAGAAAGTATTCTATATTACTTGCGAACGCGTATACTTGCGTGTGTTATTAGCACGTGTTTTCGCCCTAACAATTTTTGGCGCCGCTGCTGGGGACTCGGCGTATTTGTTTAGTTTATGTACTTACTATCATTGGTCATTAAGACTCAGTGATTAAGACGTGTTACTTATTGTTTCCGGTTGTGTTTCAGGTACTTTAGCGAGCATTTATGCAAACTCGTTCTCGTACTCGCAAGAGGACTTTAGATACAGCTGAGGAGACAGACGAAGTTCTTGATATTCCGGAGAAGATAGATTTTGAAGATTCGGATTCAGGAAGTGAGCAAAAAGAACCATTAATCATGGGTGATTGTATTGTTCCGGCAGATCCAGCTCTTATGGACTTTTCTCGGCCTAAAATTGATGACATTCAGTCAAGCATTCTTCATCCGGCTATTCAGGCTAACACCTTTGAAATCAAGCCGGGTACTATTCAGATGGTGCAGAATTCTGTTTCTTTAGGAGGTGTTACGACTGAAGACCCCAACATGCACATAAGGAATTTTGTCGAGATCTGCAGTACTTTCAAATATAATGGTGTGACTGATGAGGCTATCAAGCTGAGGCTTTTCCCATTCTCTCTGAGGGATAAAGCTAAGGACTGGTTACATTCTGAACCAGCTGGGTCCATCACTACTTGGCAAGATCTTGCGCAAAAGTTTCTGGTGAAGTTTTATCCAATGGCGAAGACCGCAGCTATGAGGAGTGCTCTTACTCAGTTTGCGCAGTAACCTACAGAATCTATGTGTGAAGCTTGGGAGCGCTACAAGGAGATGTTGAGAAAGTGTCCACATCATGGAATGCCTAATTGGATGGTAATCACTGGTTTCTATAATGGTTTGGGGGCCCAATCTTGGCCCATGCTCGATGCAGCAGCTGGAGGCGCCTTGTGGGCCAAAAGCTATACTGAGGCTTATAATCTTATTGAGACTATGGCTGTAAATGAGCATCAAAACCCAACTCAAAGGATGATGCCTGGAAAGGTAGCAGGTATTCTGGAAGTCGATGCAGCTACAGCTATTGCAGCGCAGCTCCAAGCGCTGTCTATGAAGGTCAATTCTCTAGCTACCTATGGAGTCAATCAGATAGCTATGGTCTGTGAGCTTTGTGCAGGTTCGCATGCTACGGATCAGTGTTCTCTTGTTAACGAATCTGTTCAGTATGTGAACAATTATCCACGACAACAGCAGCCTGTGCCAGCTACTTATCATCCTAACAACAGACATCATCCAAATTTCAGCTGGAGTAATAATCAAAATGCTATTCAAAAACCATATCAGCAAGGTGTAAGTAAGCAGTTCAATCCACCTGGATTCCAGCAACCACAGCATTATGCTCAAAGGCAATCTTATCCTCAACAAGGAGGTGCAGCTCCACCCTCTAGTGCTGATTTTGAGGAACTTAAGCTGTTATGCAAAAGTCAGGCGGTTTCTATCAAGACCTTGGAAAATCAAATCGGTCAAATAGCCAATGCAATGCTCAATCGTCAACCTGGCACACTTCCCAGTGACACTGAAGTACCAGGCAGGAAGGAAGCTAAAGAGCAAATTAAGGCTATTACCTTAAAGTCTGGAAAAGTTGCTGATGCTGAAAAAGCATAATAAGGAGAAGCTGAAGTTGGTGACGAAGAAGCAAAGAAAAAGGAGAAAGCGGGAAAACCAAGGAAGACTACTGTTGAATACACTCTACCTGAGGGTAATACAGGGGAGAAACAGCTCTATCCTCCACCACCTTTCTCTAAGAGATTGCAGCAACAAAAGCTGGATAAGCAGTTCGGTAAGTTTCTGGAGTTGTTCAAGAAACTTCACATCAATATAGCTTTCGCTGAGGCTCTGGAGCAAATGCCTAGTTATGTGAGATTCATGAAGAGTATTCTTTCAAGGAAGGTGAAACTGGATGACCTTGAGACCATTTCTCTAACGGAAGAATGCACTGCAGTGTTGCAACAAAAGTTACCTCCAAAGCCTAAAGATGCAGGTAGCTTCACCATTCCTTGCACCATTGGCAAGTTGTCTTTTGACAAGTGCCTTTATGATTTGGGAGCAAGCATCAATCTGATGTCATTGTCGATCTTTAAAAAGTTGAATTTGCCTGATCCAAAGCCCACCTACATGTCTCTACAATTGGCTGATCGTTCTATTACTTACCCAAGAGGCATAGTGGAGGATGTGCTAGTAAAGGTGGACAAGCTCTTCTTTCCTGCAGACTTTGTTATTCTGGATTTTGAGGAAGATAAGAAGATTCCCATAATCTTGGGGAGACCTTTCTTGGCTACCGGCCGTACATTGATAGATGTGCAGAAAGGTGAACTTACTATGCGAGTGCAGGATCAGGATGTGACATTCAATGTATTCAAAGCAACGAAATTCCCTACAGAAGATGAGGAGTGCTTAAAAGTGGATTTGAATTATTCTGCGGTTACTTCAGAACTTGATCATATGCTAATGACTGATGCATTAGAGAAGGCCTTAGTGGGGGATTTTGACAATGATGATGAAGATGGCAATGAGCAACTACAATATCTTAATGCTTCTCCCTGGAGGCGAAAACTAGACATGCCGTTTGAATCTCTTGGTACTTCTGACCTCAAAAATGCTGAAGGAAAGCTCAAACCATCGATTGAGGAAGCACCTACCTTGGAGCTTAAGCCATTACCTGAACACTTGAGGTATGCTTTTTTAGGTGATGCATCTACTTTACCTGTTATTATTGTATCTGACCTTTCAGGTAGTGAGGAGGACAAGCTCTTAAAGATTTTGAGAGAATTCAAATCGGCTATCGGATGGACTATAGCAGACATCAAAGGGATCAGCCCTTCATATTGCATGCATAAGATTCTGCTAGAAGAGGGTAGTAAGCCGACTGTTGAGCAACAGCGTAGACTTAATCCTATCATGAAAGAAGTGGTGAAGAAAGAAATTCTGAAGTGGCTGGATGCATGAATCATTTATCCTATTTCTGATAGTTCTTATGTGAGCCCCGTGCAATGTGTACCTAAGAAAGGAGGTATCACTGTGGTAGCAAATGAGAAGAACGAGCTCATCCCCACTCGAACAGTCACATGATGGAGAGTATGCATGGATTATAGAAAGTTGAACAAGACCACAAGGAAGGATCACTTCCCGCTTCCATTTATTGATCAGATGCTTGATAGGTTAGCCGGTCATGAGTATTATTATCTTCTGGTTGGCTATTCAGGGTATAATCAGATTTGTATTGCACCAGAGGATCAAGAAAAGACTACCTTCACTTGTCCATTTGGCACGTTTGCTTTTCGCAGAGTTTTGTTTAGATTATGTGGTGCACCGGCCACTTTTCAGAGATGTATGATTGCTATATTCTCTGACATGATTGGAAATAATATCGAGGTGTTCATGGACGACTTCTCCATCTTTGGACATTCGTATGATGAATGTTTGAATAATCTTCGTGCAGTACTCAAAAGGTGTATGGAAACTAATTTGGTGCTAAATTGGGAAAAGTGTCATTTTATGGTGCGTGAAGGCATTATTCTTGGGCATAAGGTCTCTAGAAAGGGTCTTGAGGTGGACAAAGCCAAGGTGGGAGTCATTGAAAATCTTCCACCACCTATTTCTGTGAAAGGAATCCGTAGTTTTCTTGGTCATGCGGGTTTTTATCGGCGTTTTATCAAGGACTTTTCGAAGATATCTAAGCCGTTGTGTAACTTGCTTGAGAAGGATGTGCCCTTTAAATTTGATGATGACTGTTTAACGGCATTCGAGACTCTTAAGAAGAGTTTGATAACTGCACCAGTTATTACAGCACCTGATTGGACAGAGCCTTTTGAGATGATGTGTGATGTAAGTGATTATGCGGTGGGTGCAGTTCTTGGCCAGCGCAAGAATAATCTCTTTCATTTGGTCTACTATGCTAGCAAGACTTTAAACGGGGCCCAAATGAACTACACCACTATTGAGAAAGAGCTTTTAGCTATAGTTTTTGGTTTTGAAAAATTTCGATCTTATTTGCTTGGGACAAAGGTGACACTATTCACTGATCATGCGGCTATTCGTTATTTGGTTCCCAAGAAGGATTCGAAGCTGAGACTCATTCATTGGGTGCTCTTACTACAGGAATTTGAGTTAGAGATCAAGGATCGAAAAGGTACTGAGAATCAAGTAGCTGACCATCTCTCTAGATTGGAGAATCCCGAGTCTACTTCACATGATAAGACATTGATCAACGAATCTTTTCCGGATGAGCAGTTGTTCGCAGTTCAGGAGGAAAAGCCATGGTTCGCAGATATTGTGAATTATCTTGTCAGCAATATAATGCCTCCTAATTTGACCACAGCTCAAAAGAAGAAGTTTCTGCATGAGGTGAAGTGGTATATGTGGGATGAACCATATTTGTTTAGACAGGGAGCTGACCAGATCATCAGGAGATGTATCCCATTCTGTGAGACGGAGGGGATATTACGAGACTGCCACTCCACAATTTATGGTGGACACTATGGTGGTGAAAAGACGGCAGCTCGTATTCTGCAAGCAGGTTTTTTCTGGCCTACTTTGTTTAAGGATGCTCATCAGTTCGTTTTAAGGTGTGATCGTTGCCAAAGAGTGGGAAATCTTACGAGAAAGGATGAGATGCCATTAAATGTGATGCTTGAAGTCGAGGTCTTTGATGTTTGGGGAATCGATTTCATGGGGCCTTTTGTCTCATCCTGCAATAATCAGTACATCTTGCTAGCAGTGGATTATGTCTCAAAATGGGTAGAAGTCAAAGCTCTACCGACAAATGATGCAAAGGCAGTGTTGAATTTTCTTCATAAGCAGATTTTCACAAGGTTTGGAACACCATGAGTAATCATAAGTGATGAAGGGTCGTATTTCTGCAACCGTAAGTTTACTTCTATGATGCAGCGCTACAATGTGAATCATCGAGTTGCTACTTCCTATCATCCTTAAATAAATGGTCAAGTGGAAGTGTCTAACAGAGAGATAAAGCGCATTTTAGAGAAGGTTGGTTGTCCGTCAAGGAAGGATTGGTCTTCAAAGCTCGATGAAGCTGATTGGGCTTACAGAACAGCATATAAGACTCCACTTGGGATGTCCCCGTTTCAACTTGTGTATGGTAAGGGATGTCATTTACCTGCGGAGCTTGAGCATAAGGCCTATTGGGCATTGAAAAACTTGAACCTGGATCTAGATGCAGCTGGAAAGAAGCGAATGCTTCAGCTTAATGAACTTGATGAATTTCGACTCCAAGCGTACGAAAACAACAAAATGTACAAGGAAAAGGTGAAAAAGTGGCATGACAGGAAGCTACATCCTAAGTTATTCGTGTCGGGGCAGCAAGTTCTTTTATTCAACTCTCGTCTCTGACTTTTTCCTGGGAAGTTGAAATGAAGGTGGTCGGGACCTTTTATTGTCAAAACTGTGTTTCCACATGGAGTGGTAGAGATTTTTGAGAATAATCCGGACCAAGCATTCAAGGTTAATGGTCAGCGTTTGAAGCACTACTATGGGGACACGGCAAACCGGGAAGTGGTTAGTGCCGTTTTATTGTCAACTTAAGTAAGGTACGCAACGTCAAGCTAATGACGAGAAAGAAGCGCTTCGTGGGAGGCAACCCATGGTTTGTTGTTACAGGAACCCTTAGAAGTTATTAACCTATCCAAAACCACAAAAAAATCAGAAAAATAGGGCAAGGAAAAAAAAATCCAGAAGACCCCTGAGCGCCCGCTCAGCTTTGTTGAGCGACCACTCAGGGCCCGATTGGAAGAAATTTTTTTTAAGTCCTATAAAAATCCAAAAATAATCTGAAAAATAAAAAAACAAAATAACAGCCCATTACCCACGATTTATTTTCCCATTATCCCATGTTTTTTACCCTCAAACCCACTCCTAATCAAATTTTACCCTAATCCCTATCCTATATATACATACACTTATTCCATATACTCCCCATACACTTTTAAACCTTAAACTCTCTCCCAAACACAAACACACAAATCTTAAACACTGTTACTCAATTTCGATGGCACCCAAGAGATCCAGGACTATCGATAGCAGCAGCACTGTCCCTACTGCTGATTCTTCGAGGGGTACTGCTGCGAGGCCTTGTTTGAATGATAGTGCTGCTGAGGAGGAGTATACTAGGCTTCTGGGTAAGCTGATTTTGAAGGAGAGGGGGTTCTTACCATCGGGGAGGGATGGTGAGTTGTCGCCTATGATTGCTGAGAAGGGTTGGATTGCTTTTTGCGAATCTTCTGAAGCAGTGCCGATGAGCGTGGTTCGCGAGTTCTATGCGAATGTGAAGGCTGAGAAGAATTGGTATTCTGTGGTCCGGGGGACGACGGTTGATTATCACCCTGCGGTGATTCGCCATGTGATTGGGCAGCGATAGAGGAAGCCCATGGAGGAGAATTGGAATGAGAAGACTGCTGAGGATTTTGACTTGGATTTGATTTGTGCCACTCTCTATAGGTCGGGCACAGTTTGGACCTTCAAGACAGGGACTAACGAGTATCGTCACTTTCCGGCGATTGCGATGAACAGGTATGCCCGTGCATGGAATGCTTTTATTTGTGCTAATATTTTGCCTACTTCGCAAGCACATGATGTCACAGTTGAGAGAGCACAGTTGTTATGAGGAATTTTGAATGAGGAGTACTATATAAACCTTTGTGAGTTCATCTACCAAGGAATTCTGAAGTTTCTGAGGGGAGCTAAGCAGATGAACATCCCTTATGCATCCACGGTTAACAAGCTTTGCCGAGCGGTGAGAGTTCAGTGGTCGTGTCATGAGCAGTTGCAGTTGCCGGCCGCTTCTATTGATTCCGGGACTCTGCATGCGATGCAGGAGTGGACTGGTGGTGAGCCCGAGGAGCATGGGCTGGGTTATCGTCTTCCAGGAGGACGTCCAGCACGAGGTGCTACCATGACGAGGCCAAGGCGAGATGAGGTTGGTTCTTCTAGAGCTCAGGAGGGTGCTGGGATGGCTGATGCCTAGTATAGGAGGCTGTTGAGGAGGATGGACGCTATGTACGAGACGCAGAGCAGGTTTGCTCAGGAGCTCTCCCTTGCACTTGGGACTTCTTTTCGAGGCCTTGGAGCTGACATCCAGTGGCCAGTTTTTGGTGAGGACTCTGCATATCCGCCTCCTGATACACCACCCTCTGAGGGTGATGATGATGATGATCTCTACGAGTAGGTATACATGTGTTCCTTTCTACTACCTTCACTGGGGACAGTGATGATTTTAAGTTTTGGGGTCGTAGTTAAGGAATATTTTATGTATGTGTCATATAGTTGCATATTCATGATAGTTTAGTTCATATAATTGCATATTTTTTGTCATATAGTTTGTTTTTTTATATAGCTTTATTTATCATGTCATGTAGCTCATGCATATACCATGATCCCTTTTGCGCTGATTTACCAATTGATTTGTGATGTTGATGCGAGTGTAGTGATAGCGTTAAAGTGATGTTGAGTCGTGTAGGTTGATATGCATGCTAGAAACACTTGTAATTTCACTAAGTCTTAGAGAATGCTTAAGGACTAGGTTGTTGTTATGGTTCGATGGTTTTCGAGGTTAATCTATTGATTATGCATAGAATTTAATAATAGGTTCTTAGTGATAAAAGGCATGAAAAGAAAAAAAAATGGAGTGAAAAATGGAATTCATTGCTATTTGTGGTTAGGCGTCAAATGGCTAGTAGCCGGCTCGTATTTTTATGCGAGTAGTCTAGGGTTGAGCAAGAGGGAGCGAAATGCACTTGCTCGGAAAATTAGAATAAAATATATAGAAAAAAAATAGAAAAAAAAGAAAAAAAGAAAAGAATAAAAAATAAAGAGTTGATGCATAATTGATCACGAGTGGGCTCTTTAGTATTCGAGTTATTAAGTTCTTAGGGGACTTTGTGCCTAGTGACCTAAGGCTTTTATAGTCTGGGATCCGCCGCTCGCTACATGGATGCCATTGTATAAGTCTTTTATGGACCTCACTCAATGCACGGTCAAATAAGCATTTGTTGTTATAAATAAAAGCATGATTCCATAATAAGCTCCAAGATTCTTGAAGTATTATAAGTCACTTTGTCACTTTGAGTTATGATAATTGATCTAGTTTCGAAGCATATCTGTTAAGCATCTGCACACACCACATTTCTGGTTGTATGTTAGTTTGTATGATTCGATTGATCTTTATTCGCCTAATTGCATTTGTTGAGATGTCATAAGTTGGTTGGTTTGGTCGTAGTAAGGGGGATCGCTGTATTTCATATAGATTGCATTCATGCATGTTTTTATTTTGTTTTTGAGTCTGTGACGCTTGAGGACAAGCATCGATTTAAGTTTGGGAGTGTGATAAGTGGCATTTTATACCACTTAGAACGTCTTATAATAGCTTAAATTGGTGTCTTGAAATCAAGTATTTTGTGTATTTGATGCGTTTTTCTAGTGTTTGTGCATTTCAGGGTATTAGTTGCATTTCGGGAGAGGATTCATCAATAATAAGCCTTGGCATGTGTTTAGCATTGCAAGTGGGAAGATAGGAGCAGATTGCAGCGAAGAAACAGAGCGAAACAGAGCATTTTCCAGTAGGGAGCTGAGCGCCCGCTCAGCTCTGCTGAGCGACCGCTCAGGAAGCTGAGCGCCCGCTCAGGAATGCTGAGCGGCCGCGCAAGGTCATATTTTCAGATTAATTATTTTAGACTCCTATTTCTGTTTAGCTTCCAACTTCTGAGTTATCTGGGTTTTATGGGACTCCTATATAAGTAGATTTCAGAGTCGTTTCACAAAGGTTGGATCGTTGTATTAATCAAGGAGCGAAGAAGATAAGGAAGAAGACCGTTTTCGCACACCATAACGAAGAGGAAGCATATTTTCTTGTGATTCTTTATTTCGTTGTAATGTTGGATGCTAGTTTTCTTTACTTTGAACCTATTTACTCTTGTGACGTACTCTGGTTTAATATAAGTAGTTTTAGTTATTATTCTCGTGTGTTATAATCATGTTTTCTTATGAACCCATGATGACGATGAGTGCTATCATGGGCTAATCATGATCATGGGGTCATAACGGATTTACTATGGAGTTCTTTAGTTAGTTGTTTAATACCTTATTGTGTGATGATTGTATGATATCTAGTATTGGTTGTGCGTATTCGTCTTATTGGTTGTATGATATGCATGATTAGTAGGTAACTCTAATTGTTTTATTGACCCTGTGTAATCAAAAGGAATAACTTGTGCTTAAATCGTTATGTTGTCAATTTCTGTAGACATATAGGGACTCAACATAATTGATGCCTATTCAACTTTTATCTTAATTGTGGATGTTTGGTAGAATGGTATTAGTACAATGAAAGTTGGCTTTTATCAGTTTTGTGTTATTCGATTAATATCATCATTGTTGCATGCTAAGGGTAATAAAAATAGCTATTGAAGGAAGTAGTAATGAAGTTGGGATCTCATGAGTGTTTTAATATTGTTAATTTAAGTGTTAATTAAGTGTGTAATTCTAGTAGTTAATTGTAGTTAATAATTAGTTAATCAAACCTAAGTGTTATTGTTTTAACATTGAGAAGTAATCATACATTGGTGAGTGAGTTTAATTGAATATAATCAGTCTGAGTCTCTGTGGGAACAAACTAGAAAGTATTCTATATTACTTGCGAACGCGTATACTTGCGTGTGTTATTAGCGCGTGTTTTTGCCCTAACACTTGTTGGGTCCAAGAGAGGAATATTATTGATGATTTAAACAGGGCAAATCATCACAAGGATGTTACTCTTGTGTACATGCCAATCATGGAACTGCCACAAGTAAGTGAGGTAACCATTTTTGTCCCTACTACTTCCCATCCTATTACTTCTTTGTAAATAACTATGGTCATGGCACTTTTGACAGTGACCAAATAGGTGCCTACCCAAGCCACAAAAACAAAGGTTTCCAAATCCAAGTCAAAGAAAGACCCCTCTAGTATCTCTCAAAAGAAACTAGTTGTAAAATCCACACAAATCCCAGAGGGGAGTGTGAAGGGAAGTGAGGCTGGTGAGGGACATGCTGAACATCAAAGAAGCCCTAAGAATAAGGATGGAGAAGTGAGTGTATCCCAGCCTAGCCACACTGCAGTTTCCCAACAAACTGCAGTACTTAAAAGGATATTAGCTCATTGCTAGTTGCATCCTCCCAAAGGGATGTGACTATTGAACATAGCTCTCAGCCAAGAGCACAGGCCAAGAGGGTTAGGGACACAATCTCACTCAGACTTATATTAGAAAGAAGAAATCAAAAACCCTTGGGGATACACAGGGTGCACACACTGTGCCAACTACAGTCAAAAACTCAGTTCAGGCACCATCTCAAAGTCAGGTTGATGTGGCTCTAATAAATTTGGAGTCACAACCAAAATCTTTAATTATAGAAGCACCTAACACACCAAACTCACCCACAAATTCTCTGGATGTTGATATGATTCATATATCAATTCCTGATTCTCCATCTCTAACCCTCATGGAGAAGCCAAAATCTACAGCAAGTGAGCATCATCTTTTAGATGATTTGTTGGCTCACTTGCCATTTTTTCTGATTCTACCGAGAATACTGTGCAAAATCTCAAATCAATCACCACAGATTCTACAATAGTTTATACTCCAAACTCTGTCATTTTTACTATTTCGATAAATATTGTTCATCCGTCAACTAGTAATTGTATCTCGACGGATGTGCTTAACAGCAGTTATCCATTGCCACTTCCAACTACTACTTCGACGGATGTTCCTCATCCATTGAGTATCACTGCACAACCTCAAATTTCAACTAATGTTATAAGTGCAGATGATTTAGTGGTTGCACAATCACTCTTAGGATTGAGGGAAGGGAGTGAACAGAGTGAGAGGCTGAGTTTCTCTCAGGAAAAAAGAGAGGAAAAAAGTGAAAATTTCCAAGTTATTTCTTCCAGCTTGGCAATAGTGAGTGAGTGGAGTCCCGCCTTAGTAGGTAAAGGTGAGGGTATGAGGGTGGGAAGCCAAGGGGAGCCCTTGATGCAAAAACAGAGAGAAAATGAGAGAAACACAGGTACATGAGATATAAGGATGGAAACCATTGCTAGTGAGTCAATGAATGTCAGTGATGTAGAAAAGGAGAGACTGTTTCAGCAATAATATCAAGCTGTAATAGATTCTATCTCTTTGGATGTTGAGACATTTACTCATCCTGATCCAACATATCAAATTATGGCTGGACAAGGTAATGAGGAGGCTGAGATGACATTGAACTTGGTGCACACTATTGCTTCAATGCAAAGGGAAAAGGATGCTATAACTTCCATGCCCTCCACATATGGTAATGACTTTGAATTTGCTGAAGACTCATTTGGGGATGATAGTGAGGATGATGAGGATGAAGGCATGAGCATAGGGGGAGATGCAGAAACTCCATCATGAATGCTGCACAAGGAATTCTCTTATCCACATCTCTAATCCACAATATTCAAGCTTATCCATAACACCCAAACAACAAATCAAGCATCCACTAGTGCTAGCACCAAACGACTACTTTCAGCTCACCTGGAATCTCTCAAATTGCATAAAATTCAGGCTCTTCAACAAAGTCAAAATGTAGATGCCATCAACCAGGAAATTGGTGAGATTAAACAAGACTTTGTAGCAAGGTTGGATGATAGGCTTCTAGGCACCACAATGACAGAAATAGCTCAAAATCAGAAAAGGAAGCTGATCTGAACAGGAAAGTTGAGGTCATGGATTCAAGACTAACAAATATGGAGCAATTAGTGGCCAAGATACTTGCACATTATGGAAACTCAAACTAGCCTGCTACAACAGTTGGTGGTTGCACAAACCTCAACTTCCACTCAACTTGATGCTAAGAAAAAGGGAGAGAAAGACTCTTTCATTCCAGTTAGCCAGGGGGAGTCAACAAGTGAGGGGGAGAAAGTGCTCAACATTTAAGTTAGCAAAGTGAGTGTGCCAACAATTGTTTTCACTAAACCACCAACTCTTGACAACATTGATGTAATTAATCTAGCAGCAGCTAAGTTAGAGTCAAATGACAAGTTGAAAAAGCTTGATATAGCAGCAGTAGAGCAAGAGCTAGATGCAACATGGAGGAAGTTTGATGAAAACATCAAGAAGAAGTTTGGTCCAATTGCGAAGAAAGACAAGGTCTTCTCTCACTTCTCTAAATTGAGATAAATTTCATCTAATGAAATGAGCCTAGGGAACATGCAAAGGGGTCAACCCTCATCAATCAAGCCTCTAAAGGCCATCATGAAATTTCAGCTAAAAAGGAATTATCCAAAGAATTCAGACAAAAATCCACTGGACCTATCCTATGAAACCCCTAGGCCAGATGAAAAGAAGCTGCTTGCAAGGTCTATTGCTTTATCTAAAGATCCCAGAGATACAGTGTCAAAGAACAAAATTGCTAAAATCTACAGGAATGGTGAATTAATCTGTGTGGTGGCTGGACATTCACATTTTACAGAAGCTAAGAAAGAAGAAAATGTGAGGCTTAAACAACAAAAAAAACAAGATGCTTTAGAAGCCAAGAACCTAGCCAAGAAGCCTGCAACCACAGAAGTTACATTGCCTGTTGTGATAACTGAAAATATAAATGAAGGAAAGAAAGAAGAACCAAAGTAGACAATGAGGAAATTTTGATACAAATTCCACTCAAACAGGAAGCTATACTTTGACGAATATAAGGAAGACTACATGTCAACCCCATCTACAACTCCAATCCAGTCAGCCATACCTACTGTGAAGGAGGATGAATTCAAGGTTGATCCTAACATCACCTTTCATGGTGAACCTGTTGTTCCTAAGGATGAACCTATAGATTGGGACAGCTTGCCTCTTCCTAATCTAAACATTCTAATCTTTTCCAAACCAAGAAAAACAAAGAAAAGAGCAGTCAAAATAGTCAAGCCTGTTAAACTTTAATCCAAGTCTTTGACCAAACCCAAACCTACTGTCAACAAGGGAGATCAATTCTTCAGATGTGACATCAAAGAATTTTCAGACATAAATCTCTATCTGGATGAACTAGAAGAAGTTAGAGCTATTGATGTATACAAGCACCTTCCAGAGAGATTAGTCTTCAGGTATAAGGGTGGAAAAGAGATAACATGGCCCCTTCACAAAATTCTCAATGAAGGTTATTCAACTTTGGTGACTGTCTTCTCCTCAATCAAGAAAAACTTTGGATTCAACATAGTTGCCAAGAAAATGGTACTAAACGAGATTGTGGAGATAAGAAATAGCTGGAGAGGACCAAATGCACTCCCAAGAGTATTGTCAATCCCTTTTACTGGAGATAGGGTGCATTTGAGGCCATACTGGATTATGGAGTTCAAGGATAAAAAATTCATTAGAAGATTCTTCAAATTGGAAGATCAGCTAAAGATTGCAAGCAATGAAACTCTAAAGGAGATGCAAGAAAAGCTAGATCAGACAAATGAGGATGAATCAGAATTTTACAGAAAACTCCAATATCAGATTGAAGAGAATGATGAGAAGCTGGGAACGAAGTCAAGGCAATCAATGAAATGATCTAAATTTGCTCAGTCTAAAGGAGCACCTTGAAAATGATCTATAAGACACTCTATAAATTTTTCTTAGTGAGAATTTTCAATAAACTACAACACTTGTAAATTTTATCTACTTTATTTCATTCTGTATTCATAGAGTATTTTGTTATCATCAAGTTTTTCTTAATTTATGGCTACAATTCCATTAGACATAAATTGAGGGAGATTGTTAGGAATATGTTGTGTACTTGATGATAACTTGAACAAAACACTAAGTAGATTTTATTTTAGTGAAATTATAGCTTTCAACAGATGATCATTTCGACATCCGTTGAAAGAGTAGCTTTTATAACAATAAGATTAGTAGCACATTTATGCATACTTAAATGGCTTAGTGAACTAGATGTTGTAGAATGTTTAAGTCATGTTGACTACTAGATTGATATGCAAGATAGGTTGGTTAATTGAAAATATTAGATGCCTTGTAATCTTGTATAAATGAAATGGAGTTAACTGCCAAGAAGAAAGTTTCAACGGATGATTCACAAAGCCTCAACGGATGATCAACTTAAGTCTCGACGGATGATTAAACAAAGTTTCAACAGATGATGAAACAAAGTTTCAACGGATGATCAATCTGAGTATCAACGGATGATCAATCTGAGTATCAACGGATGATCAAATTCAAAAGAGCAGTTGATAGTGACTTGACAGTCACATGCGTTGATTGTATGCAAATGGAATGTGGCATCCTGTTTGTAGGGTTTGGAGAACAAAGAAGCATTTCCATTTCCATGCTAAATTGAAGATATTCAAAGATGCTGGAAAGATAAGTGAAGCAACATGAAATTAGACTAGAAATATTTTGTCTTTTTATCATGTATCTTGGTGATATATAAACCAAGAGCAGCAAGTTGAATAGTATCCAAGTTAGTAAGCAATTATCAGAGAAATAGATAAGGCAAAATCTGTAAAGAATTTATCTGTTCTTGTAGTTCAACTTGTAAGCAGTTGTGTACATTTTGTAACACAGAATTCTGTACTTAATATATATCTCTAGAGGAAAAGTTCAATCCACCAGAAAGTTTTTAAATACTTGTATTTAAATGCTTTATGTTTTGATTTCTATTTTACTTTCATTTTGCACAATTGCAAAATCAAACACAGTTATTTATTTGTAGAATAACTATTTTTGAAATCTAAAAAGAATCCAGAATTCCATTCAACCCCCCTTCTGTAATTCTTGTTTAGATTGTTTGGGAATAACAAGGATGCCTTGCCAAATTTAATCAGTGCGAGTGTCCCCCTAGAAAAAAATTCTAGATCCTCCCATGGCCTTAACGTGTTTCCATATGAGACTTTGCCCAAACAGTATTCTCAAATTTGAATATGATGCATGGTCCGAAAGCCGGTGATCTTCCCAGATGTCTTTTACCATCACAATAACTAGAAAAACCAGGCTTGCTAACCAGTGGTTTCTCATCAAATTAACCAACCGTTCTTAGTAATGGGACTGTAATCCGCCTTTCTTACTATTACATTTGCGGAGGAGAATTTTGACTGTTATGTCATAGCATGATGAGCTCGAGCTTTTTAATAGTGTAGAAACATTTAGAACTTTGCGATATATAATTTTTTTTCATAAAAATTGTGAAAAAAGAAATAATTTAAAAGCCAAGGAAGATATTGCCTCATTTGAGAATCCCTGGAAGTGGAAGTACAGGAAACGTGTTGATTGCAACCAGTAAGATAATGTAAATCATCTGTTATGCCCGCTTTTGGTCATGGGCCCTAAACATGTCCCCATGGGTGCATTGAAGAACTGGGCTCACACATGCGAGCTGGGCTCGTGACGTGCGAGCTGGGCTCACACATGAAAGGTGGGCTCTCACATGTGAGCTGGGCTCTCACATGTGAGCTGGGTTCTCACATGTGAGTTGGGCTCTCACATGTGAGCTGGGCTCACACATGTGAGCGGGGCTCACACATGTGAGCTGGGCTCGCAACGTACGAACGGGGCTTAGGTGCCCATATGCGAGCTGGGCCCATGGGCCCACATCTTGTGGAAAATAAAGGAAAAATCTTATTTATTGATTGAGAGGAAGGGGGTGCGGGCCGAGGCGATCAGGTTGGCCCGCATTTGAGGACTTTATTTGTAATATGGAAAGTGACTCATAGATGACTGAGTTGCTCATAAATTTCAGGGCCGACACGGGGTATTCCTGCAATCACAGGAAGAAATACGGAGATACCGCGAGATTGTAGGAAGCGTGTGAAGTCAGTCGAGATTTACGTGACTAATTGGCTGAAGGCCTGACTTTATCATGGGCTTGGGCTGCACGGGTCGAAGAACCCTAACCCTAGCCTATGTGACTTGTTCCCCAAGAACTACCTGGGATTGATCCCTATAAAAAGGGTACGTAGGCACTGGTATGAGACATGAGTCGACACTTGATATAGAATAATAAAAACCATATTCTTTCTTGAGGAGTCAATATACAATCTCAACCACCACCATATACAACCTTCTTCCGCCTTCAAACACCATCCTTGATCCTTATTCCAACCATCAACCTCCACAACACTATTATAAGAAATTCTCCCTATAACATCATTGTTGGTGAGACTGCGTAACTGTATTGACAGCTACGTGATAACTCAACACAAGAACAACACTAGAACATGACATGTTAATAATACTACGTCAATACAAGAAATCAGGAAGAAATGAAGACAAGGAAAATACAAAGACTCAAATGATTAGAAGAAAGCTTGAAGTCTGTTTACAGGTCACTGAAAGAAGCTCATTAATATGTTCATGCCTCAGTGAAGAATAAAAGTTAAAGACTTTCAAGGTTTCATAAATGATGAAGATTCAATGTATAAGTGATATCAGAAGATTTCAGTGTATTTGCATTGATTTAAGATAGACAGTGTTCGAAACATATAAATATGAAGAATTGAAGACAGGGTATAGAAAGAGGTTAAAGAAGACAGCTGCAGACTTGAAGTTATACTCACTGACAGGAGTTCATTTATATGTTCAAGCGTCGGTGAAGAACAGTGAATGAAGTATTCAATATTATAATAGCAATGAAGACGTTGTCTAAAGTACCAGAAAGGATTCCAGTGAAAGTACACTTGTTTATTGACAGTCAGTGTTCGAAGCGATAAAGTTGTTGCAAGTTTAACAATGTAATCAAGGCCATAACACGAAGACCTGAATCGGAGTTAGTCGTCTGTGAACCAGACCAGATGCACTAGGCGTCAACAGCTCGTGAAAGGAATCTGGATATTATTTTTAGAAGAATTGTTAAGTTGAGGAATGTACTTGAATTGAACGTTTATCTGCTAAAGTACGAGAAGAGCTGTGCGGGGTATACAACTAAGCGGCTCGAGGGATTGCTGAAACTCAAAGTTTAATTGTTAAATTAAATAAATTTATTTAATGGACTTTAATATAATTTATTTAATAAACTTAAAATGATTTATTTTATAAACTTTAAATAAGTTTATTTTAAATATATAAATTAATTTATTTATATAAGTTATATTTAAGTTTATTTTATAAATTAATTTAGTTACAATTTAAACTTAAATAAAAGAAAAACAAAAAAAACAAAAAGAAAACAAAAAGAAAACAAAACAAAAAGAAAAAAAAAGGAAAAACAAAAGGAAAAACAAAAAAGAAAAAGAAATAAAGAAAAAAAAAATAAAAAAAAAATAAAACAAAACTGGCCAACGTTTGGTCGCACGTTAGTAATTGATATAAATAAGTAAAGAAGTTTACTTGTTTCTGTTTTGTTAGTCGCAGGTTAGGAAATCTTGTTTGTTTTTATTTTTTTTAGTTTATATTTAGTGGCAGGTTAGCCTCCTGTAGTCGCTAGTTGTTTTTTTAGTCGCAGGTTGGCGGAAAATAAACTAGTCGCCAGTTAGTTTTTGTTAGTAGCAGGCAGTGTTACAGATTTCAGAAATCGGAATTATTCGGTTGAGGTACCGATTTACGATTTATCGGACGATTTTTAAAAAATCGGATGATTAATCGGCGATTTATCTGGAATCGGTCAAATCGGACAAATATTTTTGACCGATTTTTGAGCGATTTATCGGCGATTTTTGAAAAATCGCCCGATTTTTATAACAGAGGTAGCAGGTTACAAGAATATTTCCGGTTAGCTCACTCATCAGCCACACATTATTGATATAAAGTCTACACATAGAAGAGAATCACTTTGGCAATTGTATTGTTGTGTTCATCTTCTTCTCTCCTAAAAGAGCTGAAAATTGCAGCAAAGAATTTAAAGAGAAGCTCAAGCTTTTTATTTATCCGTTTAACTTCTCACCGGAGTAACGTTATAATTCCAGGTTTAACTCTTGTATATTCTTAGGGGCATTATAAACGTTACCCGGTAATTAAATCCTAGTACAAACAAAAACCAGATCATTGCATATGATTTGATTTGTAAATTTTTGTAAAAACCAGGAACTTTGTTGTTCTTAGATTGTAACCGGTTAATTTATTTACCGGAGTGTTGCAACTCCCTTAGCGGATTTATATACGAATATATATTTCTCCGAATATTTTGTGTTCCTTATTTTATATTCTCAAACACTATTCCTCTCAAGAATACGAAATCACTAACCTAGCACTAAATTTTATATCTGCAAAAGATTCGAATTTTTTTTTTTAATTTAGTGATCATCGTATTTACCCCTCTTCTACGATAATTCGGGAGCTAACAATTGGTATCAGAACTGACTGATTGATATACTAATTAGGATCCTTAAAAATAATTTATTTTATTAATTTTTCATTTACATAAATTTATTTTGTAAATTTGATTTAGAAAATTTATTTTATAAATTTAATTTAAAAAAGTTTATTTTATGACCTTAATTTAAATAAATTTATTTTATAAATTTAACTAGGTTAATTTACTACTTAAATTTTAGTGAATAAAAGTTTTTAATTTAAATTTTTTTCCGGTTGATTTTCCAGTAATTATTAGCTGCATATTAGTTGTTCCTGAGTGGCGTACATATTGTAGTGTTAGTTCATTTTGGCACCTATGTATTACCATCTACTTTGCGAGAGCTTCAGGATGGCAGGGACAAAACATGGCAGCTAGCAAATATACTGGCAGCTAATTATAACTCACGCGCAGATGACGACCACGCGCAGAATCATTCACGCGTGGATTGCACTCTACCCTCCTGGATGCTTTTGTTTTTTGATTCCAATGAATAGATAAGAAACTTGTACTACTTTTTGTTTAGACAAAAACAGAAGACAAAGAATTAGAAATTCAAGTCGCGAATGTGAGTAGCAGGTTGTGAGTTGATCAAAAACAAGCAATGGCAGCCAGGCGAAATTATGAACGTGCTGATTAAAACAAGTTTCAACCTGCCACATATAAAACTAAGTCGCAAGTTAGTGGTTCAGAATTTGTGCTAACAAAAGACTGGGTCGCAGGTTAGTTATTAGTCGCCAGATGCTACTTGTTAAATTTTGAAGCCCCATTCTTTTCATTTTTGATTTATTTATTTTTCCTTAAAATTCTTAAATTTAAATTTTTCTTAGATAATAATTTACGTTTTATTTAATTTTTAAGAAAATTCGTGTAACGACTGGGAATTTCGCGAATTAATTATGCGAATAAAGTGTTATTATGTGAATTATGTGAGAATGGAAATATTTAAATAAATATTCTATTCCAGTTTGACGTGTCTGCTGGTATAAAGAGAATGATTGTGGAGCGTAGTTGAAAACACTCAGCGGCGGGCCGTCAGTCAGGACGTGACCCGTTACGCGAAAAATGAATATTAGTAAAAAGGAAAATTTTATGATTTAATATATTTCATTACGATACGTGATATGTGACTCTATGTTAAGGTGCATGATTATTTGATTATATGCTTGTATGATATTATTTGAAATTTTAGAAAATAAGAAGTGCATTTATTATTATTTATATAAGTTATAAATGCATTTTTATTCTTTAAAAAAATAGTTTTTACAATTATTTTTATTTATAAATTTCGAATTTGATTTTATTAAATTCCTAAAATTCTAAGCTATTTTATGATGTCACTCTTGTAATTTATAGATTTATGGTTTTATTTATAAAATGTATTCGTCGTAATTAATTAAATTAATAATTATTAGATTACCTAATTGCCCTTGCATGCATTTCAACTCACAATAAAAGAGAAGGGTAGTTGTGTCATTAACCACCCCACTATCTCATTTCAACTTAGCCAAATTACCACTCTAGCCTTGCATGCATTTTGTGCTAGTAGTAGGAAAAGGATAGTTTGGTAAATTCCAAAATCCACTAACTTTGCACATGGGATAATCAATTTAAAAGCTTGTCATTTCATTCACCACTTCACTCATCTCATTTCTTTTCCACTCTTTCCCCTCTCTCCTTCCTCTTTCTCGGCTCTCTCCCTCTCTTCTTTTCTCTCTCACACGAACTCTCTCTCTCTCTCTCTCTCTCTCTCTCTCTCTCTCTCTCTCTCTCTCTTTCTCTATCCTACATACAACACCAAAATATACTTATAATTCAAAGATCTTGCCATTAATCTTTATCATTTTCAATTCTCAATCCATATACTGTTTGTATCTAAGCGTTTAAGGAAGTTTTTGCATCAACATCTCTTGGTTATATCTAAGAAAATACAATTTCTTAATGTATGACCTTAAGAGAGAGTATAGTACATAAGTTATGTGATTTTCTTGGTTTGTTGTGGAGATTGTTTCGACTTTTGCTATTAAAAAGATGGGTTTTGATTTTGATTCAAAGTTTACAAAGGGTTTTGGTTCAAATATTTGGTTTTTGGTTCGAATGAATGAGTTTTAGAAAAGGGTTTTAATGTTCGATTGGTTTTGATGATATATATATATATAAACCTTTGTTTTTAAGCTGGTTTCCTTGCATGCATGTAAAGTCCTAAATGTAATCAAGTTATATTTTGTTTGGTTTGAAAAGAAGATGGGTTAAATGATTACATCATCGGTTTAATTAAGTTGGATTTTTGATTTAGAGTATATCTTGTTGAGTTGATTGATTGCATGTTGATTCTATAAGTTGTTTTATTGTTAATTGGGGTATTGTTTGATTTGGAAATAGAATGTGGTTTATATTGGATATGTGAATAGATAAGTATGAATAAGTTAAGTTTTGATTATTAAAAGCATGGATTTCATTCGGTTTTCAAAGGGATAAATGATTGGATTTATGCATGTTAAGATTTTGTTCAAAAATAATGTTTTGGTTCAGTTTTTAATTTAAAAGAAATGATTTCAAGAAGTGTTCTTGTTTGTAATGAATTAAAATAGGTTTAAATTGTAAATGGAACCTTGCATGTCGATATTTGATAAATTGTTTGTGTTTTATTAAAAAGTCAAATGGTATATGGTATTACAAAGGGTTGATTCAAGTTGTTTGGTCAATTTGATTTTAGAGTCTAATTATACGGTTTTGTAAGATTTATTTGGTGTTTAAAAGATGTGTGGTTAGTTGCATGTTAAGTTAAGTGGTTGCATGTTTATTTCTTGGATTGGTACCATTTATTTTGGTTCGAATTTTATAGTTAAAAATGAAGGAATAGTTGTTTGGTTGTCGAGTTATTTAGATCGTGATTATTTTGTTAAGATATAGATTTAAGTATAAAGTATATACTCACCATGTGTTATATGAGTACTCTATGATTAGGCTTGAATATACGAGTTAAGTATATAAGTATATACTACTAAGTGCTATATGAAAATTCTGTGATTATACTCGTGTATATAAGTTAAGCTTTAATGCGAGTTGGGATAATCGTTAGATGTTCAAGGAACGTCGAGTGCGAATAAGTATCTAACCAGGGATTATGTTTTGGATTGTATATTCAGATTGCGGAGGCATTCAGGATTGTAGATTCAAATAGTGGAGGCATTCATGCTAGAAAAGGAAAAGGAAACTTAGGTGGCAGTAGTTCATTTCAATTTCAGTAAAGCATTTAAGGCAAGTAACTCTGCCTTGTCTTATGAATTGATATTGCTAATGCCATGATAAAGTAGTGATTCTTTTTTTATACTCGTGATACACGTGTTATTGATTTTTGAGAAACCCTAATATTGATTCTTGTAATAACTTGTTCTTGAATCATGCTCGACCGTTTACAACCATTTGACTGATTCATACCCGATTACATTGCCTATTTCCTTTGTCACCCTAAGATCTCATAAACCCTAAGAGAACCTTTATGAATTCCCTTGTGAAATATCTTGAGTAACCTGAATTTTTCATTAACATGAATTCTCTGCAATAGACCCTTAATATATCAAATGAATCCTAAACCCCTCATAAATTTGAATGATTTCTTTTGGGAACCCTAATCTTAATAACATTCCCTCATTTTAGATAACCTGTCACTTGAACCTTGACAATGCATACACTTGTTATCTTGTCCTTGATCAAGAACCCTTTAAATTAAAATGAATTGATTAAAAAGGAATTGGATGGTATTTTTCTAATAAGACTGAGGCGCTAGTCACTGTGATGATTTTTAAACCTCAATAGCGGGGAGCCTGATAGTTTTATATGGCCAATGTGTTCCGAGGATCCTCAAAGGTTGTGAATCACTTGTCATGTGGTTTGGAGCTTTGATGTAGGCTGATCACCCCTCATTGCTCATAGCGTCGTGCAGATTTCCAATTCCATTTACTTATTAAATACTTGGGCTTTTATTTGAGATTTCATATTGTTGATTTAATTCTGATATTGTTATCAGTCATATAATTGATTCCAAGATTTGAATAGATTCTTGTTTTCCACTTGAAAGATCCTTTGAGATCCGATTAATGATTTCTGATGAATGTCGGCTTCCACCCTATCTTAAGCCTTGATTCCTGAAAGCCCAAACCTTTCCTCATAACCCTTTCATAGCCCAAAGACAGAAATATGTCACCTAGAGATTTAAAAGTAGAATGCCTCAGATTATGCTATTGGTATTGTCATTGCTTTATAGAACTGTTGTATAGTTACTTGCTGAGCTTTTGTGCTCATTTATATTTGCTTTGCTCTAACCATGGCAGTTAAATAAGAGATGACCAGACTTAGGTGTTCAACTCGCATGAGTATTCCTGGAAGTCCCTATCGTGTCATAGGTTTCCAGATGCCAAAGCAAGTAGCAGTGTGTGTGAGCAAACATAGTTGGAAGGATTCTTTAAGTTGGTTTAGTTACAGTGGGTTATCTGTCGATTCTATTTCGGAATCGAATAAATTGAATTCATTAATATTTTGGGTTGTAAATTATTTATTTTGGTTGGTAGTTGCAATCTTGTCTCAAATTTAATCCTGTTTAGATCCTATTAGTATTTAATCGGGGTTTATTATATCTGTTGATATTATTAGTTTACTGGTGTGTGAGTCCTCATTTTCTAACCCCGAGATTGAGGTCGTCACAATTCAAAATTCTTAAAAATTAGATTTTACGTAAATATTTATTTTTTGATTAAATTATTTTTTAAAAAATTTAAAACTTTTGAAAATTTAAATTTTTCTTAAATATTAAATTAAGGGTACTCAAAGGTATTGGTAGGCTCGAGATTCCTCTGGACTTTTAAAGATGATTTTAATCTTTCGAAGAAAACGAAGATCATGTGGTATTCAGTCAGAAAATTCCCGAATATGGAAATTGAAGATTATTATTTTCTTATTCCATTGAAAATGATTTCAAGAGCTACAGAAGAAAATTATGGATACCATTGGGTTTTCAGATGTAGGAAAGGAATGAAATTTCTATGGGAATAATTTTTCTCGAAGATTTTAAGACAACTCAATTGATTCCAGATTATACAGTCACAAAGTGATTTGTACCAATGCTAAATTTATTTGGTAATCAATGAGATCATATAGGTAGGAATTGTTGAGGTCAAAGAGAATAGTGGGGACATACAGACATCCCAGTTATATGCATTAAAGTTGGAACCTCGGGACAGAACAAAAGAGTTACTGATAGCTGAATCAGAGGAAGCTCAGCTAGAAGTACTTGGACTGGACGTCAGGGCAGTGTTTCACTTGTCAGGGAAGTTTAGTCGCATCAGATTCACAAGGAGTACATAAGCTATATCCAAGGATCAAGCCTATATATTCTGAAGCAGAGACTTTTACAGATTCAGTTCAAGAGGTGATTACAAGACTGAGATTGGGACAAAAACAAGATTTGATAGCTACAGTTGTGACAAGATATATGTGTCAAGTAACTATCAGGGGTTTTGCTACAACAGAACAAGAAGCTTGACAAACAAGGATGAGTAGGGATTCAGTTGAAGAGTTAAGACAGAGGTGGAATGTTTTCTTAGGGAAGCAGCCAGTCAAAACTTATAGTGCACGAGAAAGAGTTGGGATGGATCAGATGACGAGAATCATGAATATCTTGCTTTCATAGCAATCTTTGAAGATGGTCCAACTCACATATCTGAGGTTTTAATTTCTTGAACCACTGCAATATTTTGCTCTCAATATTCAATGCATGTTAAGATCTCAGTGTTTAAATGTTTAACACTCACACAAGCATGATAGCATCACACATAGATAATGTTGAACTAATTCACTAGAATATTTTTCTAGTAACTAGGATTGATGTTTAAGTTGTGCATGCTACTTTAGATGATCTTAAATATGTGTTTGAATATTTGTTGAACATGATTAATTGCTTTAATGAGATATATGTTTTCCAGCATTTAAGACCTTTGTTTATGCTTATCTTCTGCATCCTAATACAATGTGATTTATTCATTTGATCTGAATTGTTTGTTAAGATGTATTAGTTTATAATTGGATTGAGATAGCTAGGTGAGATACATCAACAGGATTGGACTAGATAGAATTAGTGATTTATTTATTAATTCTGTTTGTTCCATATCATTCTTGTCCTGCTTAATTCTTATGCATAATGTTTCTGAATGAATGCCATGAACTCCTAGTTCAATGCTTATTTTCATGCCATAAATGTATCTCGTAGTACTTGCATTAATTATAGAAGAAGCATGTTTAGGATTTCAATAGGGCAAAGACTGTTAATCCTCCTTATGTAAGGTTGGAACCATTTTTCCCCTAGCCTAGAGATAATTTTGTCATAGGTATTAAAATGGAGAAAATGGCCAGTCAAAGATAAGAATTAGCATGATAAGGTGGCAGCTGTTGTTATCTCTATTTATGGTAAAATCTCTAATCCAATTGGACCCAAACTGAAAAGTTGGGTACGAAGAAATGTTAATCCATTTGTGAGTGCAAAACATAATGGATTAATTGATATATAAGTATTCTTGGTAATTGATACCCAAGGAATATGATCAAAGAAAGAGCCTCACAATCAAATGTGATTGACAAAAGCTATTCCGTCAATTATCTTTGGAGATGACAGCAAAGGTTTTCACTACGGGACAAGCTATACAGAAAAAGGAATGTCATCATGGATTCAACAATTGCTATCACTTATAACATTAATCATTGGAGTCACTGATAACAGTTGAAGCATCTTTTTTGCTGAAGAATCAAGACATAAATCCTCTTATCAGACAATTCTACATTAAAGGATAACATGTCAATTCAACGAAGGATTAGTGTCTCATCTGAAGCAGGAAGGTTGAGAAGCTTGCTCTTGTTAAGAGTAAGGAAAAGATATGCTCGTGGCTAGACTGGAATCCCAGGAATGGTGAAGTCAATGGTTTCTACTATAAAGCTTCATCTTACAAAATTTTAGCTATGGCATTAGAATCTCTCACCCTTGAACATCACACAAGGAACTCTTTTGTAAAAAGGGGTTAGTGAGAGGACTACCTCATCTGGAATTCAGAAGACGATAAATGTGAGGCATATCAGAAAGAGAAGTCAAAGACAACATCACATCAAAGTAAAGATATACCTTAGTGATGGTGGTTGACTACTCTTATTAAACAAAATTATTGTTCATGCATTCTCAAGACAAGACATCACAGATGGTGATTGATCATATTAGAAGATCAAGCAGGAAACAACTGTAAAAGAAATGATCATATGAACAGATAATAGGACTGAATTCAAGAAGCAGTTCTGATTAATATCTATAACATCAGGATTATTCTAAGACACATTCATCACTAGGAACTCAGTGTCCGAATGAAGTGGTACAAAGAAAGAACCGGAATTTGATTAAAGCTACAAGGGAAATATCAAGCTAATAAAGACTTCCTAAATACCAAAGGGCTGAAGCAGTCAACACAGTTTATAACAAGTAAGATCAAGCCTCGATCAGGATGTATACATGAAGACCACTAATGAGTAATGGCCAACAGAAGCAAACACTGGATAACCTAAAAGTGTTTGGAGAGAATGTTCTACGGAAGCAAATAATAAAATGTTTTTAGTTGTTTGAATATCTTGGCATTTGCAACTAAGACATGTAAGGATATTCTTCATGGCTATTCAGTGGAGTTTACAACCTACAGGGCATTTATGGTTTATCAATAGAAGATGATTGAAAGTCTAAATGCATAGTTCAACAACTCCATGCTCTAAGCTGTTACAGGAGAAATTAATGGTATTGATAATTCATATCCAAGCAGCGGAATAGCAGTGTATAAAACAACTCATTATTTCAATGAAGCCAGTCAGCAAGGGTAAGGATTTTCAGGAAATCCCAGCAGCAGCTTAGAGGGAGCAAAAGAAGGATCAACTAGTCAGACACAACACCACATTGAAAATCAATAGGACACTACAAGAACATATATGCTGAGACAAAGGGTTTGATTTTAATATTATTCCCAGAGTCTAGTTCTTAAGTGATCCAGATGGTGGAGTAATGATTAGCAGGGCTACTGAGTATGGATGATTATTTTTCTAGTTTTCTATCTGAAGAAGAAACTGAGAAAGTTACAGAAGCTCTGATAGATCCGGATTAATTGGGAGATTGCGAAGCAAGATGAGCTCAATCAGTCAGCAAGCAGATTGTAGGGAAGCTGGTATCCAAACCAAATGACAATTTTGTAATTGGTACAAGGATAACCAGAAGTCAAAACTGGATGACTATGGCATTGTTACGAGAGACAAGGCCAAACTGGATGCCAGGTCATTATCTGGAAGCAGTATCTTACAGAAAGTACCAGTGACAATTGTAATAACCCCAATTTTTGGAAATTTTTAAAACCCTTATGAATAGTGTTTTTGCTGAATGAGAAAACTTTTCATGCCACACTATGTAGGGGTTCTGTTATGGATATTCTAAGATCGTATTAGTATTCCATAAAGTAAATAAGTGTATGTAAAGATCGTCAGAATCCAATTCTGAACACTTTGATTTTTCCCGGAAATCCAATAGATACGGAAAGAATTGAGTATAAGGTAACAGGATAAAAAGGATTTAAATTAAAGGATTATAAGAGAGGATCATAAAAGGAATACAATATATTGAGAAAGGTTAAGGGAACCTAAGTAATAAGATCCCGGGTATGATCCCTCAAACGATAAATGAAAACAAAAGTTAAGCGAACCGTATAACAGATCAGCGGTCATTAGGCAAACAATTAGGAGGTTAATCAAGAAGGTTAGGGATGATGAGGTCATCCAACCAATAAGGAGAGGACAAAGGGGGGAGGATGACATCAGGAGCATGACATAAGCATGATATAAAGGGAAGGAGATGTGGTTAGTTTATAACCACACAAAATCAAGGTTAAATTGGTCATTAACCAAAAACAAAACAAAAGAACAACCAAGATAAGCCAAACAAATCAAAAAACACAAAATCATTTCATTCTTATCATCTTGCTCTCGGCTTTTCACCTTTTTCAAAGGAAGAAAAATCAAAAATCAAGTTCCAAGCATTGTTAAATCACAAGGTAATTATCTAAGCTTCCTTGTACATAGATATGGATATGCTATAAGTTTAAGCTCCTAATTCCTTCACAATCTCTTGCAATAAATCAAGGAAGAAGATGGTGAATAGTAACCTTCAAGAAATAACTTTAGTTTTCTTGAATTTTTATGAAAGATTAAGGTTATACAAGCAAGGATCAAGGTTCTTTAGGCATTCAAAGCTCTTGTGTTGTGTTAAAAAGCTTCAAGGAAGGTATAATCTCTTAACCAAGCTTTGTTATTGAATGTTAAGAGCATAATATGAGTATTATAGTTCATGAGAGGCTTGATGGTTGTGTATGTAGAGATTAGTGGGTTTTGGGATGTTTTTGGAGTTGTAAATCTTGGTTGTTGATTAATGAACTTAAGTGTAGTTTAAATTCATGATAAAGAATAGTATAAATTGTTAATGTTAAGTTGTGGGGGCTGTTATGATAAAGTATGGATGGAGTTTGGATTGAGTTGTGATTGTGGGTTGATTGTGAGATGATTTGGAGTTGTTTAAAATTGGGTAATCGCGTAAACATAGCCGTCGTAATGCCCGATTTACCGTAGACTGTTTTTGTTCTTAAGATCAGAACCCTTGAACCCCCTGCTAGATTATGACCACTGCCATGTTTAGATAGCTCATGTTACGGGCTTCATTTTGATATGTAGTTCGTTCGATTCCGATGCACGGTTTAGGAGAAACGACCGTTTCAAGTAACGGCGTTTCGCGAACGAAACTTTTTCCCTCGCCTTACTTTGAAATGTAGGTTAAAGACCAAAAAGGGTTAATTAATGTATGAAACATTTATGGTAAGTGTGTTAGGCAGTTGGTAAGACACTCGCGAAGGAATCGCTTTAAAACTCGTAAAGGTTAAATTATTAAAAATGGTGGAGCCGAGGGTACCCGAGTGACTTAAGCGAATCAGTGAGCGCAAAACAAGCGTTAGAGTCTAAGTTAGTTAAAGTATAGATTTACAAGTGACTTTGGTTTAATTCCAACTTACTTGTTGTTTATAGGTTACCAGACTCGTCCCGAGCCATTCGTAACCCCAGTCGCTCAGGCAAGTTTTCTACCCGTTATAACTGTTGTTGTGATGAATATATGTATATGCATTATCTTGTGATAAATGCATGTTGGTTAATTAGAAATTTTTGCGATATATTGGAGCATGCTGATATGGTATATATATGCATGCCTGTTTCATATTCTTGAAATTTATATCTGTTGGTTCAGTTGATAATACCTATGCTAGAGAATAGCGGTAACTTGCATATACCCTTAGTATAGGGACCCAAAGGTGAAAATATTTTCTAAAAACCGGGAGTCGAGGATCCCGAGTAATCTTGTATATATGGATATGGATATATATATATATAAATATTTATATATATATATATATGGTTATAGTTTTCCAAACTATTAATCGAATAAGGTTTATTCGATAACTTTAACTTTATTTATTTATTTGAATATTATTTTGAATATTATTCGAGGGCTTATGACTCTTTTATATTATTATTGAATATTATTTGAATATTCATTCGAGGGCTTATGACTCTTTTATATATTATTATTGAATATTATTTGAATATTCATTCGAGGGCTTATGACTCTTTTATATATTATTATTGAATATTATTTGAATATTCATTCGAGGGCTTATGACTCTTTTATATATTATTATTGAATATTATTTGAATATTCATTCGAGGGCTTATGACTCTTTTATATATTATTATTGAATATTATTTGAATATTCATTCGAGGGCTTATGACTCAGTTTATATTATTTAATGAATATTATTTGAATATTCATTTGAGGATCTATGACTCCGATTATTTGCTGAATTATATTCTTTATTTTATTAAAGAATAAGGTGTTAATAATCAAACTTATTTTCGATTATTCAAATAAAGATAATACTTTCATATAAGTATATCTTTGGTTATTTAATACTCGTTTCAAGTATAAGTTTTAATACTTCTACTTCAATTATTTTTATAAAGATTATTCTTTATGGGAATATTATTTAAATAATAATATTCGGTCATTTTCTAAATATTCTGGGGACTGATTTACTTCATTAAATCAGCTTTACTCCAAACACTCTTTAAAGTGTTTTCGAGTCTTCAAAATGATTTTTAAAAGTCAGAGTGGATCCCAAAACTCTTTTTTTATATTTAAGATCTTCCTTTTAAGGGGATTTAAATACTCGCTCAAAACCTGGGGAATCCGGCTCTGTGGTGTATTTTATATTCGCAACGAGGTTGCTGTTTTGAGAAAACAATTTGATTACTTGCCCAATGTTCGGGAAGTAAGTCCATTTGATTGAGTCGGCATAAGCGACAGGCCGGGGTACGGTCTATTATTGTGTAAGTGGCTGGGTGGCAGTCCATCAACGCGTGAGGGGCCGGGTAACGGTCTAGCGCGAGGTCCTAATGCGGCCAGGGTGATGACCGGTGAGGAATTCATCCATCTACAGTAGAAAAGGTTACTTATTGGTATCTTTGCCTGATCAGCAAGATATCTGGTTTATGCCAAAATTCTTTTCCTTTCCAAAATTCATTGGATGTTTCAAACTCTGTTCGTACTTTACATAACAGAGGTTCCAGGAAATGTTTAAAGAGATATATATGGGGATATATGTATATCGGGACTAAATAAAGTATCTCATAACTTTTTCATTCAATAATATTTCAAAGATTGAATCTATTCAAATCTGGTCTTGTAGTCTCATCTATGTGATGAAATTTTGAAACTGATTATAACTTGAACGGTGGTAGTTCAAGTAGTATTTGGGAAAGATATAAGTATATTGGGGTATCTTGTAACTTCATCTTTTAAACTTATATCTAATTAATAATTGTCTTATGAATGACAAAGATTTTCAGAAAAACGTTGAGACAAGGTTAGATATATGAGATCACCTTGCAACGATATTTTTTTATATATACAGTTATACACTGGGATTTTGTGTATATTATGCATGGAAGAGGACTTCCAATATTTTGAAAAGTATATATGTATATATATACACTGAATATTTTGCGACTTCATCGCATTAAGATATCAAACTTGGTTCATTTCTTTTGACCAAGACTTTCATGAGTACTATGAGAAGGCTCATATACTAGTAAGTATATACTAGTAATTATCTTACACTCGATAAAGATTCTAGTAAGTATCCATTTAGATACTTATATTATTGTTATCACTATATATTATCTTGCGAGCTGTAAGGCTCACTCTTGCTTTATTTCTTCATCACACAACAACAGTTAGGAAAGATGGCCAGACTCCAGCAGACCCAGTGCAAGCGCGTGGGAAGCGTCCCGCGTCTTCCCGATGATGTTGTGGCTGCTATAGCTGCAGAGGTAGATCTATTGGTAGATCAGGCACTCTATTTTTGAGAATCAATTATGTATAATTATAACTTGTGGCAGAAAATGGCAATTAACTGTAAATTATCAAGTAATCATTTTGGGTTGTAATAATTTTAAATTGTGGATTCAAAGACTTGTACTTATTTCAATTTCATCTCTGAGACTATAACGGGTTGTGGTGTGTGTTAGTATGGGGTCACAGCATGAGGTTATTTATTATTAATTAAGTGGAGTGTTATTGTGGAAAGAAAGACCGTGACAACCCGGATCCCCAACCCCGGATCTGGGGGTGTTACAGAAATGGTATCAGAGCTAAGCGTTATAAACCTCAGAGATGATGGGACGTTAAGATAATAAGTTAACTAAGATAATAAGAACTCTTGCCAAGTTCATAGTCGGGCTACCTAACGTAGCACCGACAGTTAAAACCCTTATGGGAACCCTTATAAATATCGTGATAGAAGCGTAGTTCGTTATCGTAGATGGTAGCGGGACTCCGAACCCTGAGGTTGAGGAGCAACAGCGCGATGATGTTTTATTACTGACTGGAGATCAGATTGTGGATCCAATAGAGCGTCCTAATGCAGGACCGGATGATGTTGATATTGAGAATGTAGCGGTTGAGGAGGTTGTCCTAGAAGGGATAGTTGTTGAGGAGGATCCCAAGGAGGATCCTGACAAGATTGGATAAAGGACCACTGATGAATTGATGACCATGGTTAGGTCGACTACCAGAGGTAGGATTGGTCGGTCACTACCGGAGGTTCGTTCAAGTTGTAAAGATAGTAGCCCCTTTAACGCGGCTTACTCGTAAGACTGAGAAGTTCGAATAGGCAGAGAAATGCGATAACAGCTTTTAAGAAATGAAGCAAAGGTTGGTGACGGCCCCTATGTTGGCGTTGCCGGATGGAAAAAGGAGATTTTGTGATTTGTAAGTGACGCTTCGCATAAGGAATTAGGGTGCTTCTTATATAGGCGTCAAGACAATTAAGGGAATATAAAATTCGATATCTCCACCCATGAGCTTGGGCTCGTGGCAATAGGTTTGCCCTAAATATTGGAGGCACTACTTGTATGGATAGAAGTGCGAGATTTACACAAACCATAGGAGCTCTAGTACATTTTGCGTAGAAAGAGCTCAACATACGCCAGAGGAGGCGGTTAGAGCTAATCAAGAATTATGATTGGGAGATTCTTTATCATTCGGGGAAAGCCAATATGGTGGCTGATGCCCTTAGTAAAAAAGGAGAGACTCAAGATGATAATGTCTTTGGGAGAGTTGATAAGAGATTTTGAGAAAATGGAAATAGTAGTGAAGGTAACCGGAGCCGATACCGAAAAGTTGTTTGAGATTGCTATACAGCCCGAATTATTGGAAAGGAACATATTGTGCCAGAAAAAGTGATGAATGAAGGCAGAGAGCCAACAAATAGATATGAGATTAATACCGAGAGAGATGATAAGGGAATAATGAGGTATTCCTATAGAATTTGGGTTCCAAATGTTTAAGAGCTTAAAGATGAAATCTTAGATGAAAGCTAGTTTGAGGAATAAGAGTTAGGGCAAACCCTGAACGTGATAGTCAGGGAGGTCACCATCAAGATAGAAGGAACCCATAACATAATGAAGTGGAAAATGAGAATTTAAAATGTATAAGATAACCCCAAGTATGGGAGAAGGATGAAACATTTCATACTAAGGAAACAGAAAGTCGAGTAAGGAAAGGAGACCCGAGACGGCACTCCTATACGGCAATTCATGGACCTGTCTAAAAAGGACTTAGACTATTATCCCCAACCACCACCCTGAGGAAATAATGCGGTGAGAAATTCTTTCAGGACCTTTAAGTCGCTAAGCTCTCAGAGTTCCAAGGAACAGGTTGACCCAGTCGAGGCAAGAGCCTGGCTAAAGGAAATATAGGAATTATTTGAGATTCTAAATGATTGACGAATCACAAAAGACTATTTTTATCACTTACCCTCCTAAGAGAGAGACCACCCGCTGGTGAAAGACCAAGGAAGGCACGGAGCAAGAGATTATAATAAACTGATTTAAGTTCAGTCAATTGTTTTCAGGAAAGTACTTCCCAAGGTTATGGAGATAGTGTAAAAGCTTTAGAGCCAGAACAAAGGCAGACGAGTATGATGAATTATGAATCTAAGTTGTAAAAGTTGTCAAGATTCGTTCTAAGGACACGAATCCAGAATGACGGGATGTTTGAAATCAATGCTTATGTTGTGTTGGTTCATGAAATAATGATAAGAGAAAAGGGAAATAAAAAGGAACTGAAGTGGAAAGGGATATAAAGGCAAAAGAGTTTGAGGTATGATAAGGGAGTCGGGTATGAGGAAACCCTAAAGACTCATAGCAATAGAAATAGAAAAGTATGTAATCGTCAGGATGATGATGATCCACCATGAGTTAAAATTGATGGTTGAAGGCATAAGAGATACATATATTGTACCCCCTTTAAGTTGGGAGGATTCGAGGAAACCTTGAGATAATTCGAAGGATAAATAATGAGACGCGGATAGACTAAGGAGACAAGGAAGTAAGAAATTAGGAAAATTGGATAAAGGAAGTGACCTTCAAGAATGTGAAGTGTAAGACCGGTGGCTTGATACCCAGAAAGGGAGACGCCAGGTATGAGAGATATCCCAACATTGAGATGACTGTTGAGATAAACAACAAAAGTAAATAAGGAATTATTAAGAAGAAGTTCACGTTGAACACGACCAATATCTTCCAGAACATCCTTGTTATCGTTACCAAATTAGGCAAGACAAGCGGATAACCGTTGTTATCTTTTGGAGGCCATATTGATTGACCCCATTTTGAATACAGATGTTATTGTGAAATTAGACATGTACTATCGAGGTGGGAATGATTGAGTAAGACACCCTTATCAGGGATATATGACTTGATTTATCCATGGAAGGATGCAGGTACCTTTTAAAGGTGGAATTAAGGATAGAACATCGGTAACTTAAAATGAATCCTAGGGGAATGCATAAAGGTTGGCATTTCACCCTTAATAGGGATAGTGTGAGTTTTGACAGTATGAATTGGAAATGATTAAGGTAATAACAACCTTTAAGAATCAGTGGAGAAATTTTTCAGAAGTATATAGACAATGATTCTGGTATTATTAAATGGTATCTTGATATGCCCTGTATCTAGGGAATACAGGAGGAACGAATCAAGGATAACCTTAGAGGTTTTGCAAGGAGAAAGGAAATATTCGAAATTCTCAAGAATAAAAATGTTGATAAAGGAAATATGACATAATTATAATGATGCCAAGTGGGGCACGTGTTAAACCACGAGAAAGTATGGATCGAACCAGTAATGGTCGAAATTGTTCAGGGCAATTAGGACTTAAGATAAAAAAAAATGTTCTAAGTACGATTGAGAGTCAGTCTTGACAGTGATTAGCCTCTAAAGATTGAGGCAATAACTTATGGAAAAATGGTGATAATTTTTTTATTTTTACTCATCAGACTTTAAAGAAAACATCTTCACATAAGCTGTGATTGAAATGAGATAGAAAATTATTTGGAGGTGGTTAAAATGACATTGACTGTAAGGAAATTTTACTATCAGGAAAGGCCAAAGAGGTGGCCGACACTTTAAAGGTAAAAAGATAATTATCGGCGCTCGTGCCAGGAGAATACAATGATAATGGTTAAAGCCGTGAAGATTGTATTATGATTTGAAAGATTGACATTCCTTCTGATGACTGTGCAATACCCAACCGTAATAGTAGTTGGTAAAGGTTTAATTTGTGTAATCGCCATGAACGGGCTATCTATCTTAGAAGGTCCTATCTTGAGATAAGCCAGGACCATGTTTCAAAAAGGACCAAACAAACCTTTGAGTTAAGTCTTCTATTGAAGGCATATGATTAAGAATGGTATTAACCTGCTATCGGTGCTTTGATTGAAACTCTTCTGTAATTTTATATGCTTCATGTCATGTATGTATGTCAGGATCAGGAGTGTACTCCATGAATCATGAATGGTGATTATGTTACCTCCTTAGAAGGATTTGATACGACATGTATGGACTCCGTATGGTTAGCTATTAAGACTTCATGGAAAATGAATGACGACAGTAGGTCAGTGGTGGACCATAGTAAGGCAGCAATGATTCTGCGAGTATTGAGCTGATTACAACCGTGAGAGTTGTATTGGAATGGATGTTGAGATTGAGTACCACTAATCGGGTCGTGGTAGTGTATAAGTTATCATTGATAGACTAATTAAGTAGAGTATCTACCTAGTGAATATTTATTCTTTCTTATCAATAGAGAGTCGTATTATTATACGAAGAAGGTTGCGGTATAGAAATGGGTTCTAGTAACGATGAGGTCTAGAATGAGATCCCAGATTCGATTTTCGATGTCGAGGGAGTTTCAAAGGTGATTGTGTATAAGCTCGAGGAAGAGCATGGGTCCATAGAATGATGAACGGAATAGAAATATTTAGGCATGGGAAATACGATGCTATAATACTTGATGTTGATATAAATACTCATATGTTTCGTTCTCCTATGACAAACCTCTATAGTTCAGAGGTAGATTCCAAGCCAGATATTTTATGGCAATATTTTTACATATATACAATTCTCTTCAGTTCGTTCTTTTCTCTTCTTTTCATTTCATGTAAGCTGAGAAGAACAACCCTTTCAGAAGGGGAGGTATTGCCGAATGACTATCTATCTTTGTGATAGAAGCCTAGTAGGATACCACATGTTGTTTAATTGCTTGTCAAGTACTAAAGGCTGGCCACCTTCTGTACTAACTATGCGATATAACAAGTGTTCATGATCATAGTGATCTCTCAACAAATTCCTTTACTTCTATATGATTGATCAAATTTTAGAAAATAGAAACAACTGAAAAAGGAGTAATAAAGTGGTGGTAGTATGCGGAATGGGAACACATTCGTGATACTAAGGTTGACGTGGTTATTAAAAGGTTATAGAACGCTAACAAGCAAAAGTATAACCAGTATAATATTAGGAACGGAAGGTAGTAGCGATTACGAACTGGAAAAGAATGGGTATTGAAAAGCAAAAGCTCTAATGCTAAAAGCTATAATGAGAGTCTGTGCAATAGACTTGAGAGAAATTGGAATGATCACTTAACACGGATTGAGTTTTCTTACGATAATAGATCCTATGTCAGTATTGAGGTATCGCCTTATGAGATCCTTGAGGGAAGACAATGTCGATCTCCCTTATGTTAGGATGGAGTTGTAGAGCGCAAGATGCTCGGACCCGCAGTAGTCCAAAGGACCAAGGATATGATAGATCTAATCAGAGGACGGCTGGTAGTAGCCCAAGATGGACATGATAAGTATGTTGATTTGACACGAAAGGATAAAGGGTATGAAATAGGGGACCTAGTAATGTTATAGGTATCCCTTGGAAAGGATTGATGAGGTTCGGAAAGAAAGGAAAGCTAAGTCTACAATTTGTTGGACCCTTGGATATATTAAGACGTTTGGGAAGTTAGCATATGAGCTAGCCCTAACCCCGAACATGTAGCAGGTCGTAACGTGTTTCACGTATCAGTGTTAAGGAAGTGTAATTCAGATGCCAGATAAATAGAGGCATATGAGCGCATAGGCATGCGACCAAACATAACCTATAGGGAGCAACCAGAAAGGGTTATATATCGAAAAGGAACGAGTGCTTAGGAGAAGGGTTATCAAACTAGTAAGAGTTTGATGGTAGAACCACAATGTGGGAAAATTTACTCGAGAGTTAGAAAGTGCAATGCTAAGAGAGTATCCCTATTCATTTTCTATTTGATTCCGGGACGGAATCCTTTTAAGGAGGGGAGACTGTAATAACCCCAATTTTTGGAAATTTTTGAAACCCTTATGAATAGTGTTTTTGCTGAATGAGAAAACTTTTCATGCCACACTATGTAGGGGTTCTGTTATGGATATTCTAAAAATCGTATTAGTATTCCATAAAGTAAATAAGTGTATGTAAAGATCGTCAGAATCCAATTCTGAACACTTTGATTTTTCCCGGAAATCCAATAGATACGGAAAGAATTGAGTATAAGGTAACAGGATAAAAAGGATTTAAATTAAAGGATTATAAGAGAGGATCATAAAAGGAATACAATATATTGAGAAAGGTTAAGGGAACCTAAGTAATAAGATCCCGGGTATGATCCCTCAAACGATAAACGAAAACAAAAGTTAAGCGAACCGTATAACAGATCAGCGGTCATTAGGCAAACAATTAGGAGGTTAATCAAGAAGGTTAGGGATGATGAGGTCATCCAACCAATAAGGAGAGGACAAAGGGGGGAGGATGACATCAGGAGCATGACATTAGCATGACATAAAGGGAAGGAGATGTGGTTAGTTTATAACCACACAAAATCAAGGTTAAATTGGTCATTAACCGAAAACAAAACAAAAGAACAACCAAGCTAAGCCAAACAAATCAAAAAACACAAAATCATTTCATTCTTATCATCTTGCTCTCGGCTTTTCACCTTTTTCAAAGGAAGAAAAATCAAAAATCAAGTTCCAAGCATTGTTAAATCACAAGGTAATTATCTAAGCTTCCTTGTACATAGATATGGATATGCTATAAGTTTAAGCTCCTAATTCCTTCACAATCTCTTGCAATAAATCAAGGAAGAAGATGGTGAATAGTAACCTTCAAGAAATAACTTTAGTTTTCTTGAATTTTTATGAAAGATTAAGGTTATACAAGCAAGGATCAAGGTTCTTTAGGCATTCAAAGCTCTTGTGTTGTGTTAAAAAGCTTCAAGGAAGGTATAATCTCTTAACCAAGCTTTGTTATTGAATGTTAAGAGCATAATATGAGTATTATAGTTCATGAGAGGCTTGATGGTTGTGTATGTAGAGATTAGTGGGTTTTGGGATGTTTTTGGAGTTGTAAATCTTGGTTGTTGATTAATGAACTTAAGTGTAGTTTAAATTCATGATAAAGAATAGTATAAATTGTTAATGTTAAGTTGTGGGGGCTGTTATGATAAAGTATGGATGGAGTTTGGATTGAGTTGTGATTGTGGGTTGATTGTGAGATGATTTGGAGTTGTTTAAAATTGGGTAATCGCGTAAACATAGCCGTCGTAATGCCCGATTTACCGTAGATTGTTTTTGTTCTTAAGATCAGAACCCTTGAACCCCCTGCTAGATTATGACCACTGCCATGTTTAGATAGCTCATGTTACGGGCTTCGTTTTGATATGTAGTTCGTTCGATTCCGATGCACGGTTTAGGAGAAACGACCGTTTCAAGTAACGGCGTTTCGCGAACGAAACTTTTTCCCTCGCCTTACTTTGAAATGTAGGTTAAAGACCAAAAAGGGTTAATTAATGTATGAAACATTTATGGTAAGTGTGTTAGGCAGTTGGTAAGACACTCGCGAAGGAATCGCTTTAAAACTCGTAAAGGTTAAATTATTAAAAATGGTGGAGCCCAGGGTACCCGAGTGACTTAAGCGAATCAGTGAGCGCAAAACAAGCGTTAGAGTCTAAGTTAGTTAAAGTATAGATTTACAAGTGACTTTGGTTTAATTCCAACTTACTTGTTGTTTATAGGTTACCAGACTCGTCCCGAGCCATTCGTAACCCCAGTCGCTCAGGCAAGTTTTCTACCCGTTATAACTGTTGTTGTGATGAATATATGTATATGCATTATCTTGTGATAGATGCATGTTGGTTAATTAGCAATTTTTGCGATATATTGGAGCATGCTGATATGGTATATATATGCATGCCTGTTTCATATTCTTGAAATTTATATCTGTTGGTTCAGTTGATAATACCTATGCTAGAGAATAGCGGTAACTTGCATATACCCTTAGTATAGGGACCCAAAGGTGAAAATATTTTCTAAAAACCGGGAGTCGAGGATCCCGAGTAATCTTGTATATATGGATATGGATATATATATATATATTTATATATATATATATATGGTTATAGTTTTCCAAACTATTAATCGAATAAGGTTTATTCGATAACTTTAACTTTATTTATTTATTTGAATATTATTTTGAATATTATTCGAGGGCTTATGACTCTTTTATATTATTATTGAATATTATTTGAATATTCATTCGAGGGCTTATGACTCTTTTATATATTATTATTGAATATTATTTGAATATTCATTCGAGGGCTTATGACTCTTTTATATATTATTATTGAATATTATTTGAATATTCATTCGAGGGCTTATGACTCTTTTATATATTATTATTGAATATTATTTGAATATTCATTCGAGGGCTTATGACTCTTTTATATATTATTATTGAATATTATTTGAATATTCATTCGAGGGCTTATGACTCAGTTTATATTATTTAATGAATATTATTTGAATATTCATTTGAGGATCTATGACTCCGATTATTTGCTGAATTATATTCTTTATTTTATTAAAGAATAAGGTGTTAATAATCAAACTTATTTTCGATTATTCAAATAAAGATAATACTTTCATATAAGTATATCTTTGGTTATTTAATACTCGTTTCAAGTATAAGTTTTAATACTTCTACTTCAATTATTTTTATAAAGATTATTCTTTATGGGAATATTATTTAAATAATAATATTCGGTCATTTTCTAAATATTCTGGGGACTGATTTACATCATTAAATCAGCTTTACTCCAAACACTCTTTAAAGTGTTTTCGAGTCTTCAAAATGATTTTTAAAAGTCAGAGTGGATCCCAAAACTCTTTTTTTATATTTAAGATCTTCCTTTTAAGGGGATTTAAATACTCGCTCAAAACCTGGGGAATCCGGCTCTGTGGTGTATTTTATATTCGCAACGAGGTTGCTGTTTTGAGAAAACAATTTGATTACTTGCCCAATGTTCGGGAAGTAAGTCCATTTGATTGAGTCGGCATAAGCGACAGGCCGGGGTACGGTCTATTATTGTGTAAGTGGCTGGGTGGCAGTCCATCAACGCGTGAGGGGCCGGGTAACGGTCTAGCGCGAGGTCCTAATGCGGCCAGGGTGATTGTAAGAACCCTGATTTTTTGTAATATTTTAAAACTTCTGTGAATAGTAACTTGAGCTGATTAAGTAATACGTATGGGGATCATCATAAAATGAATAGTGGAATTTTGAGAATCCGAGATCATATTCTTGTTTATCGAGGAAAATAAGTGAATGTAAAAGCCGACGAAATTCGAAGATTTACGATTATACTACATTTTTTTCGTATCCGTAAAGAATGGCGTAGAACCGGGAATACTACATGAAATAAATAATATATCAAGGTGTTTCTATGATCAAGAGAAGGAATGGAATTGGTTATAGTATTATAAGCGATAAAAGAAATCGCTACGAAACAAGTCGTTATACGTGGAATCTATCGGAATGGAACGACGATTGCGTTTACGATAAATAAAGGAATGAGAAATTAAATCCCATGCAAGTTGGCCATGCATAACCAAGTCCTAACTAGTAGTTAGGAGTGTAACTAGATGATTAGAAGTTAACTAGAATAGTTAGTGGAATAGTGTTGAATAGTGATGGGAGACAAACAAGTACACAAGCCATACTTCTCCCTTTTCTCACTTCATCACACAATCAAACCAACCTATACCTTTGCCAAATTATTGTCAAATCTGCTGCATACATCCCATATATTCATTATACACTCCCACACTTCATCCACAAAAGAAAACAACCCTCTTTTCCCTCACTTAAAGCTCTCCCATTTTACATTCCAGCAGTTCGGATTTTCTGAGCAAGGGAGAAAGAAAAATTCATAACTCAAAATGTACGCATTCAAATGTCATGAAATTTTTACCATAGCTTCTATATATCTTGGGTAAGATTCGTACCAAATTTCAGCCTCAAATTAGTTTTTTTCAATTTTATAAAAATGTTTGAATGAGGTGCTGAAAAGTAACTCCAAAATTCTAACTTGTTTCTTGGTTTTGTTTCTTAAGGATCTAGCCCTTCTAAGTGTTTTTCAAGCAAACCAAGCCCTAATCACCTTAGTACTAACCCTCCTAGTGCTCAATAAGGTATAACTTCCAACTCTTTAAAGTTTTAAGGGTGGGTTTAAGAGTTATTTATGATGTAGTGTCAAGATCCAAGAGTTTGTGTATGTGTAAGGTTGTTTTACTCATATTCTTGCTAAGTACTTGAGTTTTTGAGTTATGATTCTTTTATTTGATGATAGATAAAGTATATAAGGTGTATGTGGGTGGATCTTGAGAAGTAAGAAGTGTTGTGTTGGTCATAAGTAGTGATTGTGTCAAGAACAAGTAGTAGAAATGGAATATGGAGCCTATTGCACTTGGTCTGCCTTCTGCAGTGTATTCGGCCATGTAAATGTTTGAAATTTGTGAGTCACTGGCCATGACTGGGTAGATCTTGATTTGTAGTTTCTGTACATGTGTGGATCATCACGAGGGGATTTACGGTTTAAAAATTATGATCGTTTTAGTGTAGAGCGTTCATACGAAAAGCCAACTGCGCATAGGCCACTTGCTTAATAATTTTGAAAGGCTAAAAATGATTTCGAAAATTTGGAAAAATCATGATAATTAAATAATGCAGCAAGGAAGACTGTCCAAAAAGAATTTTAAGAAAATATTAATTTTTCGATTTTATAAAAATGTTTTAGTAAAGCGAATCGATAATCGCGTACTAACTAAGATCGTTGGTTATTGATTTTAGATCGCCAACAAAAGCCCCGAGACCATACCACTCCTAGCACTCGAGGCAAGTTTACGAAACCCTAACACAAATTATCCATGCTATATATACTTTTGTGATATTGATGCCATGATTTATAATTCGAAAATATATGCTTGTCTGTGATATCAATACATTCCAATTATGTGATTATTTACGGAGACGAACTTCGTTTTATACGAGTATGAGAAATTGAAACGTAATTTTAATATAATACAAGATAGTGGGAGTCGGAGATAGTTTTAAATCAATTTAATCCCGGAACGAGCCGGACGCGGAAAATTTCGATTTCAATAAATAAAGTACTTTCGCGTAACATACATATCAAACGAGCGATTGAGATTTGATTTATAACTAAAAGAGGTAATCGAATACTCACTCAAGGGATATCCTACTTGACTATTTATTTATAAGTAATACCTAAAGAGTTACTAAAATATCCGGAAAATACTTAAAGTAATATTGAAAAGTTTTTAAATCAATTCACTCTATCTAAAATGTATGTAACCATTCGAAGGATAATTATAAGATGTCGAATCCCGTCTTAAGTATTTAATTAAGATTTTTATCAATTCATTGAACCTTATTAAGAAACATTTTGTACTTAAGGTTTTATCAATTCATTGGACCCTTCATAAAAATATTATGAGACCGTAAATATTTAATATTACGTACCTCAAAAAAAAATCATTTAAAAATAGACATAGTTCCCAAGGATACTTTCTAAATTATTCAAAATTTCTCGGAAGAGATCAATCATCTGAAACTTATCAAAACCTTAGGGAACTTAGTCTAGAAGCATGAAGGTTTTGCTTCCTCGCTCAATGAAAAACAAGTGAACAATATATGTAAAACTCTACTACGGTTAAGGGTAGAAAACGATTTTTAAATTCAAAACTCCGACAACTCCCAAGAATCAATTGTAATAAAAGTGACCGATAAATTACCTTGTTTAAAGGTCAACTGAGAACGATCTATTCCTTCGATAAAGGATTTTATCTAAATGATATAATTGTTTTGGGACTGGAATGTGGCTTACCCGGCACGGAGAGGTATCGGGTAGTGACCAAGCGCGGAGTGGCGCAGTATACAGTTATGTGGTCTCTGTGACCATTGACTTTCGGACTTGCACGGAAATGGGCAACCATCGTGTAATGTCTTGATAAGCCCAAAGGCGGCTAGGTTTGTATTCCTTCTACTAGTAGAGAAAATTTCGTATTCGGCTGATCACCGGTACGTGGTTTATTCCAGTATAGTCCCTTCCTCCACTTTGGATAAATTGTTGTGAAACCTACAACAGAAGGCCGATAAGGCTGAGTTTTAAATAAGGATGTTGATGTTCATATATCACATCCATATGAGAATCTTGGTTCAAGCATCATATTGAGATTTTGAGATAAAATGAGTACGAGTATAAGCCGATTAAACTGATACAGTTAAAGTTGAGTTTTTCATAAAATTGACAAGCATATAAACTTTTAGAAACCTTGGTTATACAATGCCTAATGGTTGTTTTTCCCTAAATGATTATATTGAGATAATGGATATCTATATCTTGCTGAGCATTAGTGCTCACTCTTGCTTTTATAAATATCATATCACAACAGATTACCAGCATGGCCCGAACCAGGATGACTGCCCGCAAACGGGTAGGGGACGCCCGTGAGTACCGTAGACTGTTCGTCCGCCAGCCACCTCAGGTAGACGAATAGAGATAGTTTCCTTTTGAGTACTTGAACCAAGACTATTTGTGACCCGAGTCAGTCTCATGTAGAGCTGTTCTCGGCATTCACTCTTTTGAGATAATTTCCTTTGGTCTGTAATAACTTAAATACTTTAACGTTAATTTAGTAATGTTTCTGAGCATATAACCTGTGTGTGTGTGAGTTTGGTTAAAAGGTCGAGTAATGATGTGAAAAGAGGATTAATTATTTATTAGTCAATATTAAGTGATCGTAACGACCCGAATTCCCGACCTTGAATTTGGGGGTGTTACAGAAATGGTATCAGAGCCCTAGGTTATAAGTCTCAGAAATGTTAGGTGAATCAACTGAATCAATGAACTAGAACTCACATAGAGTTCGTAGTCGGGCTACGAGGGTAGCACTGATATTAAGAACCCTTAGGGGTGATTTAAGTATCCAAGGATAGTAATACGTGTGTTAAATGACTTGTAGGTACCCGATGTGTTAGACCCTGAGGCTGTAGAGGCGTACGAGAGAGAGCATGATGAGGCCCTTTTAGCTGAGATCGAGGTAGCAGACCCTGCCCCCACTGTGGGCTTAGAGGTATTCGAGTACCCGGAGACTGACCCTGAGGAGGACTCAGAGGAGGACCCCACTGAGCCAGACACTGAGATAGCCCCTCCTGAGGATATTCCATACGGCAGCACGGAGGTTTCGTCTCCAGAGATGATGAGGGTGGATGTGCATCAGAGGTCGATAGAGCGTTTGTTAGATCGGATCTCAGCAGCCCAGGCTCGAGTCGCTGAGCTCGAGAGCGAGACGGGAGTAGCAGATTTGATGGATAGGATGATAGCTCTGCAGGCTAGAGTCACTGCACTGACTGAGGAGTTAGAGGCGGAGCTAGGGGCATCCACCCCAGTGAGGACACCCACCTCATCCCCTGTACCAGTTAGTCCCGCACGGACTGAGACCGACGACGGCATGGACCCTATTCTTGACGGTGTGGCAGCGACTCCTGCAAATTCCCCACTTCCACCACCCCTACCAGTCATATCCCTAGCAGTTCACGACTGGGTGGTAGGTCGCTATGCTGCTGATCTGACAGCGGCTGAGGCCCGTATTACCGAGCTGAGGGACCAGCTTTCCATCGAGCGGCACATGAGGATAGAGGCCCGAGCCAGGCGAGGATACCCCAGCGCCCGACGCGTGCGCAGGACCATTCGCCGCATAGAGCAGAGGACCATCGGTAGGATTCACCGCTTATCCCCCCAGCGTGACTTGGTGAGTAGGCGCGAGGTTATTAGGGTTGTGGTTCGCGCTATGAGGCGGATTCGTGATGTTACTCATGGCTAGTGGACACTGTTAGTAGTTGGTTGTTGTTCCTCAGTGGTGGTACTTAGTTGTTTTGTGATAGTTGTTCTGGGTTGTTGTCTTTGATAGTGCCACCAGCTAAGGATTATTGTATTAAGGCAAATTGTACTTTTATTATTCAGTATGTTGTACCTAGACCCGGCGTATGGCCAAATTATGTATAATTATCATGTTGTTTAATTGCGATTTCTAGATTGTGGTTTAATCTTCTTTCATACCTGCATAATTACATACTGTCATAACAAATCAGGAAGCATGAGAATTGGCAAGTGGAAACAACCTAAATAAGTTTATGTAACAGGAAAATGCCGCCAAGGAGAATAGTAACAAGAACTCGCCCGGCTGCATCTGGCGGCCAGGGTAGTAATAATGAGCAAGGGCATCGAGCACAGACCCCACCATTAAGATTTAACAAAGAACGAAATGAGTATGATGATGAGGACTATGAGGAGTCAGAGGCTGAAGATACTCAGGGGATGGAAATGCCAGTGAACCCTATGGAGCAGTTTGTAGAACTTCTGAGGCAAAACCTGCAGCAGCAACGACCACCCCAGCAACCCCAGCAGGCCATGGCTAATGCATTTAAATCTTTCAAGTCGGTCAAGCCCCCAGAGTTTCACGGTGTTACTGACCCAGTTCAGGCCAGGGCTTGGCTAAAAGAGGTAGAAAAGACCTTTGAGCGAATCGGCACTGAAGAAGCCCACAAGACTAATTTTGCCACTTATCTCTTAAAGGGTGAGGCTAACTATTGGTGGGAAGCCAAGAAAAATATGGAGCCCCAAGGGATTGTTACTTGGGAAAGATTCACTGAGTTATTTTTAAAGAAGTATGTCCCGAAGTTTATGGAGGTTCAGATGCAGCGAAAGTTCCTAGAGCTGAAACAAGAAAATATGAGCGTAGCGGAATATGAAGCTAAGTTCACAGAATTGTCGAGGTTTGTGCCACAACTGGTGGGTACCGAAGAGCAAAAGGCTGAGAGATTTCAACAGGGATTGAAACAGTGGATTCAGAATAAGCTGGCAATTCTGGAGATAACTGACTATGCCACCCTAGTGCAGAAGGCCACGATAGCTGAAGCAGGGAGTGAAATGAGCCAGAAAATGAAGCAAACTAAGAAGCGAAAGTTTGATGGTCAAAGCCGGAGTGTGGGAGGGGGAAGCTTCCCTAGTAAGTTTGTCAGGGGGACGGCCTCCCAACCCAACCGCAGTACAGGATTCGGGGGATCAGGGGGCGTGAGTGTGGCCCGGAGCGGGAACCAGACGGGAATGTCTTATCATAGCCAACCACGACCCCCTCTGCCAGAATGCAAGAGCTGTGGTAAGAAGCATTCTGGGCAATGTATGCAGAAACCAGTGACATGCTTTAAATGTGGTAAGGTGGGGCACTATGCCACAGCTTGTAACCAGGAAGCGGCTAAGTGTTTCCAGTGCGGAAAGACAGGACACATGAGGAAGGACTGCCCTGCGGCGGCCCCAGCTAGCTCAAGGGGTAGTGTAGCTGCATCTAACAGAGTGCCGACTGCCAGAACCTTTAATATGACTGTGAAAGATGCCGTGAGGAACACCAATGTTATAGCAGGTACGCTCCTCCTAAACTCCAATTCCGCCAATGTGCTATTTGATTCTGGAGCTACTAAGTCTTTCGTGTCTAAGGAATTTGCTGAAAAATTGAACTTAAAAGTGGAACCTTTGAAAGAATCTTTGCAAGTGGAAATAGCTAATCAAGAGATTATCCCTGTAAATCAAGTTTATGCTAACTGCAACCTAGAATTAGGTGGAGTAAGATACCCAGTAGATTTAATTCCCTTTCGACTAGGGGAGTTTGATGTGATATTAGGAATGGATTGGCTATCTAGAAACCATGCCCAGATTGATTGTGAGGGGAAGAAAGTAAAATTGAAAACACCTAGTGGTAAGAGTGTAATAATTAAGGGGCAACGGCAAACCAAGAAGTTTCTAACTATGGTGCAGACCAAAAGACTTTTAAGGCAAGGATGTGAGGCCTACTTGGCTCACGTGGTGGATACCAAACGAGAAACCCCTGAGATCCACACCATACCCGTAGTTAACGAGTTTGAGGATGTATTTCCCAAGGATCTTCCCGGACTACCTCCGGATCGGGAGATAGAATTTGCCATTGATTTAGCTCCCGGCACGGCACCAGTATCAAAGGCCCCGTATCGTTTGGCCCCCGTCGAGATGAAAGAGTTGGCTGATCAACTGCAAGATCTATTGGATAAAGGAATGATTAGACCAAGTGTGTCCCCGTGGGGTGCACCCGTATTATTTGTGAAGAAGAAGGACGGCAGCATGAGACTGTGCATCGATTATCGAGAGCTGAACAAGCTGACCATTAAGAACAAGTACCCATTGCCAAGAATAGATGACCTCTTTGACCAACTAAAGGATGCCACATGTTTTTCCAAGATTGACCTTAGGACAGGTTATCATCAACTTAAGATCAAACCGGAAGATATACCTAAGACTGCATTTCGTACTAGGTACGGACATTATGAGTTCCTGGTTATGTCATTTGGTTTGACTAACGCGCCCGCGGCTTTCATGGATCTGATGAACAGAGTCTTTAAGAAGTATCTGGACGAATGCGTGATAGTCTTCATCGATGATATTCTAATTTACTCTAGGTCGGAGGAGGAACATGCGGAACACCTCAGGATAGTATTGGAAATCTTACGAAAAGAAAAATTGTATGCCAAATTCTCAAAGTGTGAATTTTGGTTGAAAGAAATTCAGTTTTTGGGTCATGTGATTAGTAAGGAAGGAATTCTCGTAGACCCCGCAAAGATAGAAGCTGTCGCTAATTGGGAACAACCAACCACGCCCACCGAGGTCAGAAGCTTTATTGGACTGGCCGGGTATTATCGAAGGTTTGTAAAGGATTTCGCCAAGATAGCAGGCCCGTTGACTAGACTTACTCGGAAAACAGAAAAGTTTGTTTGGACGGAGAAATGTGAGGAGAGCTTCCAAGAATTGAAGAAAAGGTTGGTATCGGCCCCAGTGCTGGCCCTACCAGACGATAAAGGGAACTTTGTGATTTATAGTGATGCGTCCCATAAGGGTTTGGGATGTGTGCTGATGCAGCACGGTAAGGTGATTGCCTATGCATCCAGGCAATTAAAGGAATATGAAGTGAGGTACCCCACCCATGACTTAGAATTAGCCGCCATAGTGTTTGCCCTTAAGATGTGGAGACATTACCTATACGGAGAAAAGTGTGAAATTTATACTGACCACAAGAGTCTTAAATATATCTTCACCCAGAAGGAGCTAAACATGAGGCAGAGAAGGTGGTTAGAATTGATTAAGGACTACGACTGCGAAATTCTTTATCACCCGGGGAAGGCCAATGTGGTGGCCGATGCCCTTAGTCGTAAGGAAAGATTGAAAAGGATCACCACGTCAGAGGATTTGATCAGAGAATTTGACAAGTTAGAGATTGAGGTCAAGGTTGCTGAGCCAGGGACCGAAGGTTTGTATGAGATGGTTATGCGACCGGAGCTACTGGAAAAGATTAGGCGATGCCAAGAAATAGTGTTGAGGGAGAACAAGGAACTGGTAAGCGGAGAGGAGGCCAAGTGTGACCCAGACGAGAAAGGAATCAGGAGGCATGCCTACAGGATATGGGTCCCTAACGTCCAAGAACTAAAGGATGAAATTTTACGGGAAGGACACAGCTCTAGATATACGGTCCACCCAGGAAGCACTAAAATGTACCAAGATTTAAAAGAGTACTACTGGTGGCCTAACATGAAGAAGGATGTAGCGGAGTGGGTCAGTAAGTGTATGACCTGTCAGAGAGTAAAGGCAGAACACCAGCGACCAAGCGGACTCTTGCAACCCTTAGAAATTCCGATGTGGAAATGGGAGCAGATAGCTATGGATTTTGTGGTAGGATTACCCCGAACTAAGACTAACCATGATGCAATATGGGTAATTATAGACCGACTAACCAAGTCAGCGCACTTTCTCCCAATCAAGGAAACCTACACAGTGGATAGATTAGCGGAGCTATACATTAAAGAAATTGTGGTAAGGCATGGAGTGCCAGTAGCTATCGTATCTGACCGAGATCCTCGATTCAACTCCAGATTTTGGAGGAGCTTTCAGGAATGCCTAGGAACCAAACTAAACATGAGCACCGCTTACCATCCGCAAACAGATGGACAAAGTGAGCGAACCATCCAGACATTGGAGGACATGTTGAGAATGTGTGTAATTGATTTTAAGGGTTCTTGGGATGAACACCTGTCTTTGATAGAGTTTGCTTACAACAATAGTCATCATGCGAGTATCGGAATGCCCCCATACGAGGCGTTGTATGGCCGAAGGTGCCGTTCGCCCTTGTATTGGGATGAAGTAGGTGAGAGAAAGTTACTAGGTCCCGACTTGGTGCAAAAGACAAGGGACATAGTTCAATTAGTCAGAGGACGCATAGCAGCAGCCCAAGACCGACAGCGTAAATACGCCGATCTGGCACGAAAGGACAGAGAGTATGAAGTGGGTGACCAGGTGTTTCTGAAAGTGTCACCATGGAAAGGATTGATGAGATTTGGGAAGAAGGGGAAGCTGAGCCCCCGTTATATTGGACCTTTCGAGATTCTAAGACGGATAGGACCCGTGGCATACGAGTTAGCTTTACCTCCAAATCTTCAGCAGGTCCATAATGTTTTTCATGTATCAATGTTGAGGAAGTATAATGCGGATGCCAAACATATAGTGGAGCATGAGCAAGTAGACCTTCAACCAGATATGTCCTATGTTGAGCAGCCAGTCGAAATCATTGACCGAAAAGAGCAAGTACTCCGGAACAAGAGTGTCAATCTAGTCAGAGTCTTATGGAGGCATCACAACGTCGAGGAGTCGACTTGGGAATTAGAGAGTCACATGCAAGAAAAGTACCCCCATCTATTTGTGGATTGATTCCGGGACGGAATCCTTTTAAGGGGGGGAGACTGTAAGAACCCTGATTTTTTGTAATATTTTAAAACTTCTGTGAATAGTAACTTGAGCTGATTAAGTAATACGTATGGGGATCATCATAAAATGAATAGTGGAATTTTGAGAATCCGAGATCATATTCTTGTTTATCGAGGAAAATAAGTGAATGTAAAAGCCGACGAAATTCGAAGATTTACGATTATACTACATTTTTTTCGTATCCGTAAAGAATGGCGTAGAACCGGGAATACTACATGAAATAAATAATATATCAAGGTGTTTCTATGATCAAGAGAAGGAATGGAATTGGTTATAGTATTATAAGCGATAAAAGAAATCGCTACGAAACAAGTCGTTATACGTGGAATCTATCGGAATGGAACGACGATTGCGTTTACGATAAATAAAGGAATGAGAAATTAAATCCCATGCAAGTTGGCCATGCATAACCAAGTCCTAACTAGTAGTTAGGAGTGTAACTAGATGATTAGAAGTTAACTAGAATAGTTAGTGGAATAGTGTTGAATAGTGATGGGAGACAAACAAGTACACAAGCCATACTTCTCCCTTTTCTCACTTCATCACACAATCAAACCAACCTATACCTTTGCCAAATTATTGTCAAATCTGCTGCATACATCCCATATATTCATTATACACTCCCACACTTCATCCACAAAAGAAAACAACCCTCTTTTCCCTCACTTAAAGCTCTCCCATTTTACATTCCAGCAGTTCGGATTTTCTGAGCAAGGGAGAAAGAAAAATTCATAACTCAAAATGTACGCATTCAAATGTCATGAAATTTTTACCATAGCTTCTATATATCTTGGGTAAGATTCGTACCAAATTTCAGCCTCAAATTAGTTTTTTTCAATTTTATAAAAATGTTTGAATGAGGTGCTGAAAAGTAACTCCAAAATTCTAACTTGTTTCTTGGTTTTGTTTCTTAAGGATCTAGCCCTTCTAAGTGTTTTTCAAGCAAACCAAGCCCTAATCACCTTAGTACTAACCCTCCTAGTGCTCAATAAGGTATAACTTCCAACTCTTTAAAGTTTTAAGGGTGGGTTTAAGAGTTATTTATGATGTAGTGTCAAGATCCAAGAGTTTGTGTATGTGTAAGGTTGTTTTACTCATATTCTTGCTAAGTACTTGAGTTTTTGAGTTATGATTCTTTTATTTGATGATAGATAAAGTATATAAGGTGTATGTGGGTGGATCTTGAGAAGTAAGAAGTGTTGTGTTGGTCATAAGTAGTGATTGTGTCAAGAACAAGTAGTAGAAATGGAATATGGAGCCTATTGCACTTGGTCTGCCTTCTGCAGTGTATTCGGCCATGTAAATGTTTGAAATTTGTGAGTCACTGGCCATGACTGGGTAGATCTTGATTTGTAGTTTCTGTACATGTGTGGATCATCACGAGGGGATTTACGGTTTAAAAATTATGATCGTTTTAGTGTAGAGCGTTCATACGAAAAGCCAACTGCGCATAGGCCACTTGCTTAATAATTTTGAAAGGCTAAAAATGATTTCGAAAATTTGGAAAAATCATGATAATTAAATAATGCAGCAAGGAAGACTGTCCAAAAAGAATTTTAAGAAAATATTAATTTTTCGATTTTATAAAAATGTTTTAGTAAAGCGAATCGATAATCGCGTACTAACTAAGATCGTTGGTTATTGATTTTAGATCGCCAACAAAAGCCCCGAGACCATACCACTCCTAGCACTCGAGGCAAGTTTACGAAACCCTAACACAAATTATCCATGCTATATATACTTTTGTGATATTGATGCCATGATTTATAATTCGAAAATATATGCTTGTCTGTGATATCAATACATTCCAATTATGTGATTATTTACGGAGACGAACTTCGTTTTATACGAGTATGAGAAATTGAAACGTAATTTTAATATAATACAAGATAGTGGGAGTCGGAGATAGTTTTAAATCAATTTAATCCCGGAACGAGCCGGACGCGGAAAATTTCGATTTCAATAAATAAAGTACTTTCGCGTAACATACATATCAAACGAGCGATTGAGATTTGATTTATAACTAAAAGAGGTAATCGAATACTCACTCAAGGGATATCCTACTTGACTATTTATTTATAAGTAATACCTAAAGAGTTACTAAAATATCCGGAAAATACTTAAAGTAATATTGAAAAGTTTTTAAATCAATTCACTCTATCTAAAATGTATGTAACCATTCGAAGGATAATTATAAGATGTCGAATCCCGTCTTAAGTATTTAATTAAGATTTTTATCAATTCATTGAACCTTATTAAGAAACATTTTGTACTTAAGGTTTTATCAATTCATTGGACCCTTCATAAAAATATTATGAGACCGTAAATATTTAATATTACGTACCTCAAAAAAAAATCATTTAAAAATAGACATAGTTCCCAAGGATACTTTCTAAATTATTCAAAATTTCTCGGAAGAGATCAATCATCTGAAACTTATCAAAACCTTAGGGAACTTAGTCTAGAAGCATGAAGGTTTTGCTTCCTCGCTCAATGAAAAACAAGTGAACAATATATGTAAAACTCTACTACGGTTAAGGGTAGAAAACGATTTTTAAATTCAAAACTCCGACAACTCCCAAGAATCAATTGTAATAAAAGTGACCGATAAATTACCTTGTTTAAAGGTCAACTGAGAACGATCTATTCCTTCGATAAAGGATTTTATCTAAATGATATAATTGTTTTGGGACTGGAATGTGGCTTACCCGGCACGGAGAGGTATCGGGTAGTGACCAAGCGCGGAGTGGCGCAGTATACAGTTATGTGGTCTCTGTGACCATTGACTTTCGGACTTGCACGGAAATGGGCAACCATCGTGTAATGTCTTGATAAGCCCAAAGGCGGCTAGGTTTGTATTCCTTCTACTAGTAGAGAAAATTTCGTATTCGGCTGATCACCGGTACGTGGTTTATTCCAGTATAGTCCCTTCCTCCACTTTGGATAAATTGTTGTGAAACCTACAACAGAAGGCCGATAAGGCTGAGTTTTAAATAAGGATGTTGATGTTCATATATCACATCCATATGAGAATCTTGGTTCAAGCATCATATTGAGATTTTGAGATAAAATGAGTACGAGTATAAGCCGATTAAACTGATACAGTTAAAGTTGAGTTTTTCATAAAATTGACAAGCATATAAACTTTTAGAAACCTTGGTTATACAATGCCTAATGGTTGTTTTTCCCTAAATGATTATATTGAGATAATGGATATCTATATCTTGCTGAGCATTAGTGCTCACTCTTGCTTTTATAAATATCATATCACAACAGATTACCAGCATGGCCCGAACCAGGATGACTGCCCGCAAACGGGTAGGGGACGCCCGTGAGTACCGTAGACTGTTCGTCCGCCAGCCACCTCAGGTAGACGAATAGAGATAGTTTCCTTTTGAGTACTTGAACCAAGACTATTTGTGACCCGAGTCAGTCTCATGTAGAGCTGTTCTCGGCATTCACTCTTTTGAGATAATTTCCTTTGGTCTGTAATAACTTAAATACTTTAACGTTAATTTAGTAATGTTTCTGAGCATATAACCTGTGTGTGTGTGAGTTTGGTTAAAAGGTCGAGTAATGATGTGAAAAGAGGATTAATTATTTATTAGTCAATATTAAGTGATCGTAACGACCCGAATTCCCGACCTTGAATTTGGGGGTGTTACAGTGATGACCGGTGAGGAATTCATCCATCTACAGTAGAAAAGGTTACTTATTGGTATCTTTGCCTGATCAGCAAGATATCTGGTTTATGCCAAAATTCTTTTCCTTTCCAAAATTCATTGGATGTTTCAAACTCTGTTCATACTTTACATAACAGAGGTTCCAGGAAATGTTTAAAGAGATATATATATGGGGATATATGTATATCGGGACTAAATAAAGTATCTCATAACTTTTTCATTCAATAATATTTCAAAGATTGAATCTATTCAAATCTGGTCTTGTAGTCTCATCTATGTGATGAAATTTTGAAACTGATTATAACTTGAACGGTGGTAGTTCAAGTAGTATTTGGGAAAGATATAAGTATATTGGGGTATCTTGTAACTTCATCTTTTAAACTTATATCTAATTAATAATTGTCTTATGAATGACAAAGATTTTCAGAAAAACGTTGAGACAAGGTTAGATATATGAGATCACCTTGCAACGATATTTTTTTATATATACAGTTATACACTGGGATTTTGTGTATATTATGCATGGAAGAGGACTTCCAATATTTTGAAAAGTATATATTTATATATATACACTGAATATTTTGCGACTTCATCGCATTAAGATATCAAACTTGGTTCATTTCTTTTGACCAAGACTTTCATGAGTACTATGAGAAGGCTCATATACTAGTAAGTATATACTAGTAATTATCTTACACTCGATAAAGATTCTAGTAAGTATCCATTTAGATACTTATATTATTGTTATCACTATATATTATCTTGCGAGCTGTAAGGCTCACTCTTGCTTTATTTCTTCATCACACAACAACAGTTAGGAAAGATGGCCAGACTCCAGCAGACCCAGTGCAAGCGCGTGGGAAGCGTCCCGCGTCTTCCCGATGATGTTGTGGCTGCTATAGCTGCAGAGGTAGATCTATTGGTAGATCAGGCATTCTATTTTTGAGAATCAATTATGTATAATTATAACTTGTGGCAGATAATGGCAATTAACTGTAAATTATCAAGTAATCATTTTGGGTTGTAATAATTTTAAATTGTGGATTCAAAGACTTGTACTTATTTCAATTTCATCTCTGAGACTATAACGGGTTGTGGTGTGTGTTAGTATGGGGTCACAGCATGAGGTTATTCATTATTAATTAAGTGGAGTGTTATTGTGGAAAGAAAGACCGTGACAACCCGGATCCCCGACCCCGGATCTGGGGGTGTTACAACAATACTTGAGGATATTATGACATATCAGGCACCTGATGCACATTCACACTTGGAATTGGACTCTAGTAGATGTGTATAAGTGTACTCCTGGTTGGGGAGTCAAAAGAGGAAGTCAATGCAAAACAGTTCATGGACTTTGCAGTAGCAGATCAATTGGACTCTGTATATCTCTTCTTCACAAGCTCACTTTAGGATGGTATGAACTGGTATCTTACTCAAGAAATAGTCAAGGACATAATATGGCACTCTAACTGAAGTTATAGTTAAATTTGAACTGGTAGAGTCGTCATATTAATAACTCTCTTTATCACTAGGCACATATATAGTGTTATATATGTGTAGTGATATAATATTCTCAAGATGCCAATGTGCAAGGTTCCAAGTGGATCCTAGAGAATCCAATCGTATAGCTATTAACAAGATTATTAGATATCTTAAGGGACTATCAACTCTTGGAGTAAAGTACCCTAAAGATATTATACTTAACATGTTTGGCTATATAGATATAGATTATGCAGGTTGTAAGAAAGACAAGAGAAACATCTCTAAAGCTGTTAACTTAAGTGATAGGAGAAGCATCTCGGGAAGCTGTCAACTTTGTGGAAGAAGATTGATTTCTTGTTATGATAAGAAACAACCTCAAATCCAATAACTCTGTGGAACACTCTATGACAAAGCACCTTCACACCAGGTATCATTTATTTAGAGAACATATCTTTTAGTCAAAGAGTCACTTGCAGAAACACTTATTAAATCACTTATTCAAATTAATTTTTCAAGACTGGTTTGTAAGTGTGGGATAACATTCATTGCAAATTAGATGGAAATCCCATCTGTAAGGAATTTTTTATATAAGTTCACAAGTATTAAATCTTTAATATTTAAAGGACTTGTGAATTTATCAGTAATCCGGTACCTCGTACTTGGTGCTACTATCTTGATTATCATGATTACAATGTCAATAAACATTTGTGGTAGTTAAGTATTATAGCATTAAGTTTGAATTTTATATTAATAGATTTAAATTATGACTGTAGACAATTCCATTCCATATAAGTCTCATAATTTAAATTATTTTAAAATAATATGTAGCACATTTATTTTTATCTTGTACGAATAATTGTGGTACTTTTAGTATTAATGATATTATTTAGAATTTTTGTTCTAAGTAATCAATGCTTATTTCTTAAATCACTAATATTAAAAGTTGAAGTATTTTCTAAGTTATGTGTATAAAACTCTCAATATTTTATATGCTTAGAAAGTATTTCTAAAATTATAAATATTTAAGTACTTATTTCTTTAGTATTTATTTTAGGTAGTTTGGATTATGAAAATTGAAGCAATTCAATGATTTTATTTGCTCCATATTTCAAACTAACTTAAATAAATAAGCAGCATGATTGATTTTAACTAAATCTGTCAACAATTGATATCTAGTATATTGATTGTAACTTATGTGTTATAAGTTATTTATGAGATTTTGGTTTTAGTGAATTTAACAATGTTTACATCTCAAGAATTCACTGAAATCAGAATCATGATTGTAGCATGATTAGTTATATTCCAAATCTTGGCTTATATCAGTTAATGATATTTAGTTAAGATTTTAAGAAAACTAATTGTAAAGTATTAGTATTTGTGATATTACTTAGAACTCCTCTAAGTAATCAATGTTAATCCTCAGTCACTTATATTAATATACAAAGTGTGGAAATCTGTCTTAAAGTACAACCATGGTAAAAGTAACCATACGTTGTCCACTTAAAATAATTTTTATACTTATTTGCAAATTCCTAAACACTTTGATAATAGATGCAATACTCAGTGGATTAAAGTATATGGAACATAGAATGTTTTTCTAAGATTGCAAACAAGACAATATTGGTGAATGTTGCTTTATTTATCGAACCAGTATTGTTTGAGATATTAAAGTTGTTAGGAGTTAACTATTGTATAATATATGAAGTTGAATGCTAATGTCTATTTAATAGATAATTGGTATTTAATTCATTGATATCTTATTCTAATATATTTGAATTATGATGTTAGACAATTCCAAGTCAAATCAGTTTCATGATTTAAATTATATTAAAATAATGTGCAACATAATTATTGGTATCTAAAGTACTTGACAAGTATCGATCAATGATATATTGTTAATATTTTGTTGCAGATAATTGTGATATTTTAAGTTATAGTGAATTTATATGCTTTGCTATATCTGAAAGATTCGCTATAACTTGAAATTAGCATCATAGTCATTCTTATTAAGATTATTTATCAACAAACAATGTTGTTGGTAATAATTTTATAAAGATAGATTATGGAGCTTTTGACATGAATGAGAATTGCTTAGACTTTACCCTAAGTGATCAATGCTTTTACCAAAACTCATTCATATTAAAAGACAAAATCTTTCTTTCTCTTCTTAAAACTGTTAGGTCATCAGTCTGTGTCTTATCAAATCATTTATCTTTTTAGGCATAAAAGCATACTTGTGCACTCGAACAGTTTTAGGACAAAATCAAACTTCTTTCTACTTTAGTGATTGCTTATTTCATTAAAATCTTTTGAAATCACTATTGTAATATCATTTCTCTCAAAAGATTAAATGCATAATTTTCATTCATTATAGATCTTAAGTGTATTTTATCTCTATATTTCCATATGCTCTGTGATGTAGGTTCAACCTCCAATGGCATTCTATCATTTGATAGTTATGAGGTTGAAACCCACAACTTCTATCCCAGACTGTAAAGACAAACACAGAAACAGAACCAACCAACACTCTTTTACCCCTAAAATAAAGTATGAATGAGCGTGAGGGAGAAAGTGCCTTAGTGCACCACATAAGGAAGGATCTGAAGTCAACCCAGCATCTCTGTCTCCCACAAAGATGAGTAGTATTTAAAGCAAGGCAACTGCTAGCCCCCATACATCTTCTCAAAAAGATGTAATGGCCGAAAAGGCACAAAACAGTTACTAGATTCATCCTCTCAACATGGTGCATCTATTGAAATTCTCCTATCGACCAGGGTATCCGATGTAGTGTCACCACCTCAAACATAAACAATTCTTGATGCACAAGGAAAGGTTACACACATAAAGGATGAGTTGACGAGGACAAGACTTTAGACCATTTTAAGGTCAAATTCGATTGTTCAAGGTTTTTTACCGGACCAATTGCCTTTACAAGTGTTAGGAGAAGATACTGATCCAATAGCCATGTTATTCCCTAACAATACAACAAGAATCACAGAAGGGGGGTTGAATGTAATTCTGGCTTCTTTTTCAATAATTTAAAACAGTTTTTACTTCATAATATATATGTGTTTGATTTGCAGAGTGCGGAATAAATGATTTATATGAACCAAACACAGAGTAATAAAAACACAAGTTTTTAAAACTTTCTGGTGGATTTGAAAGTATCCACCAGATATATATATATATATATATATATATATATATATATATCAAATGAGAACCCTGTGAAGCTCGAATGGCTCACATCTGCTTACAAGTAGAACAACTAAACTTACAGAGAAATGCTACAGAATACAGCTTGAAAATGTTTCTCTGAAAATGTGTGTGCTTAGTTAGTTGCTTGCTTACTACTCTACTAGCTACACTTGGTTTATATATCACCAAGTTTACATGACAATAAGACAAGATAATAAAACAAAACATATCTAGTCTAACTCCATGCTACTTCACTATTTTATTCCAGCATTTTTGAATATCTTCATATTAGTATGGAAATGATAATACTTCTTTGTTCTCAAATCCCTGCTAAACAGGCTCCCACATTCCTTTTGCAAACACTTGACGCATGTGACTGTGTCGTCACTATCAACATATATTTGAATTTGATCATCCGTCGGGTACATGTTTGTCATCCGTCGGGTGGATTTGTTGATCATCCGTCAGGTAGTTTTGTTGATCATCCGTCGGGTAGCTATTTGTCACTTGACTCCATTTTACTTATGCAAAATTACAAGACATCTCATATTTACAATTAATCAACCTATTCTACATATCTACTA